>NW_024412388.1:1309339-1324329 GCF_014898765.1 Herpailurus yagouaroundi | reverse complement strand
AGCCGAGGGGGCACAAGGAAGGAAGGGGGCCGGACTGTGCGGCACAGCTCCCTGTCGTGCTGGCGCAGAGGTCCGCGCGGGCTTAGCCGCCTGCGCACGGAGCCGGAGCCGGCAGAGGGCCGGCCGCTCAGGCGATGACGGTGGCCGCGGTGGCTGCGGGGCGGGGGGAGGGAGGTGTCTTTGGAGCGGCCGGGCCGGTTGCGCTTCTGAGGGCCGTGTGCGTCCGAGTGGCAAGCTGAGCGCGGCCGGGCCGGGGCGGCGTGTCCACTAGGGACCCCGCGCTGCAGCAGAGGCGCCTTCTGTGGCCCGTGCTGTTTTCAGTGGCCGGGCTCCTTCCGTTGCAGAGTGGACAAGGAGGACGTGATGACCTGCTTGATAAAGGGCTGCAACTTCGTGCTGAGGAACATCCCACACGAGGCCTTCGCGTATCAGAAAGATTCCGACCCTGAGTTCCGATTCCAGACCAATCACCCCGACATTTTCCCGTACCTTCTGGTCAACATCGGCTCTGGAGTGTCCATTGTGAAGGTGAGGTGGGCTCCCCGGACCACGCGTGACGGACGGGCAGGGAGCACCCGTGCAGCGTCGGCGGGGGCTGCCGTGGGGAGGCGGCCCAGGCTTGGCCTGAAGGATGGCGCCCCCCCCCCCCCCACCGCGTCTGGGGCATCCCCAGGACCGGTGGGAGGTGGCCGGCCCCCCTCGGTAGCTCGCCTGCCCTGCCGCCACAGGTGGAGACGGAGGACAGGTTCGAGTGGGTTGGCGGCAGCTCCATTGGAGGTGGCACCTTCTGGGGACTCGGGGCTCTGCTCACCAAAACAAAGGTATCCCGACGGCCGCGGGAAGACGTTCCCGGCTCTGCGTCGAGTCCCGCTTCCCACGCCTTCTCAGGAGAGGGTCGGCGGCCAGGGGACCCGAGGCGGCTGGTGTCGCTGTGGAAGCGGCTCCTTCCGTGGCCCGGTCCTGGCTGTGTGCCTGGTCCTTGCGGGAGGCAGTCTGGGCGCCCAGAGTCTCCCCCCCCCCCCCCCCGGGGGCCGGCCCGGGGGGGGGGGGCGGCGGGGGGGGCGCCCCGCCCCCCCCCCCCCCCCCCGCTTCCTCCCTCCCGGGTGGGTGGCCATGGAGCCCTGCCCGCCGCACCCCCACCCCGGCCCACCGCCGGCTCCTCGGCGCGGGGCTGGTTCCTGGGCTGTGGGGACGCTGCCAGCTCCCGCACCCCACCCCCTTCCGTCCGCCCTGTCCCCCCAGAAGTTTGACGAGCTGCTGCATCTGGCCTCCAAGGGCCAGCACACGAGTGTGGACATGCTGGTGCAGGACGTGTATGGGGGTGCCCACCAGACCCTGGGGCTGAGCGGCGACCTCATCGCCAGTAGCTTCGGGAAGTCGGCCGCTGCCGACAAAGGTGCGCCGCCCCCCCCCCGCCGCCGTCCCCCTCCCCCCGCGCCTGCGGCCCCCTCGCAGGCCCAGCCTCGCCCAGCGGCGCCCTGCCTCTGCCCTCCCAGAGTTCTCCAAGGAGGACATGGCCAAGAGCCTGCTGCACATGATCAGCAACGACATCGGGCAGCTCGCCTGCCTGTACGCAAAGCTGCACTGCTTGGACAGGGTGTACTTCGGCGGCTTCTTCATCCGTGGCCACCCCGTCACCATGCGCACCATCACCTACAGCATTAACTTCTTCTCCAAGGTGCGGGGCCCCCTCCCTCCCTCTTTCCCTCCCTGTGCCGGCACCCTGGGCTCCGCTCTTCCCGGGTACTCGGCTTGGCCCCTCGGCGTCTTCAAAACCAGCCGACCCAGGGGCCGGGGGGGGCCCCGGGCAGGCAGCCAAGAAGCGGGGTGCCCCCGCCAGCTTCTCCTGGGCTCCTGCCTCCCTTCCTCTGGCCAGTTCCCGCGTCCGCGCCTGGGGCGCCATGGCCCTCCCTGGGCCAGGCGTGATGCCAGCGGCGAGCCTCTGGGGCCGTCTCCACCGTGCGCGGGCTGCAGACGAGCTTTGAGACGCGTGTCGTTCGAGTGGGGTGACCGGGGTGGGTGTTAATTTGCGGAAGGAGTTACTCGCAAATGCCGAGCGTCTAGGTTCCGCACCGAGTGCGGTTTTGTTGACGAGTGCGTCGCAGACTGTCCGGGAAACCTCCACCACGTGCAGAGACCGCCTGTGTGGGCCACCCAGGTGTCACTTGGAGGTCAGCTCAGGCGGGGTTTTGCCACGGCAGGGGGAAGTCCAGGCGCTGTTCTTGAGACACGAAGGCTACCTGGGAGCCATCGGAGCGTTTCTCAAAGGAGCAGAGCAAGACAGTGAGTGGAGCAGCCGTGGGGGGACCCGTGCTCGCTTCAGGGCGGGGCAGGGCCTGTGCCGCGAGGGGTGGGGGTGGGAGGCCACCGGGGCCCTGGGAGTGGGTCTCTAACCTTCGGGGAGAGGCCCCGCCCACCAGCTTCACCGTCCCTCGGAGTCACGAGCCTGAGGGGCCGGCCCTCCCTCTGCTGCCGCCCTTCCGAGGGGTCGGTGGGACGCGACACCTGTGGGTTCACGTGCCACGTGATTGACCCTGGGTTGGGTGGGGAGGGTCTTGGTGGGTGAAAAGGGCTCCGAGCAGGGGCCAGGGGCACGTGGCCCTCCTCTGCCCGCCTCTCGCCTTGCTGTCTGCCAAGCTGCGTCTCTTTGGCCGGGCCATGCTTTTTCAAGGACGCTCGCAGGATGTGATGGGGTAGGGCGGGGCAGGCGGCTTTAAGAGGCCGCGAAGGGTACGGGTATCATCTCACGGGGTTTCAGTGCCAGTGAGAGGGACTACGGTAGCGTAGCACGAAACCCCAGGCCGCCTGTGCTGTGGAGACCTCCCATGGTGGTCGGGCCACCTGGGGTCTGAGTGACACCCGGTCCCTCCCTCCCTAGACCCTAACCAGTACAGCTGGGGAGAAAACTATGCCGGCAGCTCCGGGCTGATGAGCTCATCCCCGGAGCTCTGCCCAACACAGCGGGTGAGGAGCGGCACTGTGAGTATGGGGTCCTTGGTGGGGTCATCAGGTTCCGAGAGACCCTCTCCCGGTGCAGACCGGCCACTGAGCAGGCCGAGACTCTGGGACAAAAGACAGGCAGCGGGGCTTGCTTCCCTCCTTCTCTTAGCATTTTCCAAACATCCCTCTGGAGCCTCCGAGACTGTGCGGTCCAGCCCCTGTGTCTGCAGGCAGAATACAGAGTGTGTTTCCCCAGAATTGTGGCACCATTCACAACCCAGAGCCACAGAACCCCCCACGGGCCCTTCTCTAGACCGCGTTCTCTGCCTGATGGTTTGGAGCGGTAGAAAAGGACAGAGTCTGTGGTCTCTGCTGGTTTCCTGCCCATCCCTCAGTCCCCACTTGGAGAGGCCTGTGTGACCGGTTGTCAGCCAGACAGAGGACGCTACCATCATGGCCCCATCCTGGGGGACATCGCAGGCTTATTGAGGACACCCCCCAGATGGCATATGTCGCTCTGGTAACTCACTGAGCAGTTACCAGAACTCGGGCGCCCTGTTGGAGAGCCAGCTGGACGAGTCCGGACAACTAGTCTGGGCACACGAGTCAGAATGTCTCCATCAGGACCAGGCTGCTGGCCTTTTGGACGCAAAGTTGATTTTCCGTCACGGATGCAGATTCTCATACTAGTTAGCATAAGCCTCGTGGGGACGCGTGTGATCTAATCGTAGCCTCCCCGGAGAGAAAGCTCCCACACCCCGGGCCTGGTCGGAGCAGCGACTGGCTCGCAAGGGGTCTCTGCATCTTTGATTTGTAGAAGGGCGATGTGGATTCCCGCCTTAGGGATCGTAAAACCAAATGGATAAGCAAACACGAAATCCCCGCGTCAGACCTGATGTGGATGCCGGTCGTCCCCACGCGGCACGTGCTTGGCGCCTCGCATGCCTGTTGTGCTGGGTCTCTGTGGCCCTGCGAGGCGGGGACCGAGACCCCCATTCGCAGAGGGAGAGGCCGAAGCGCGGAGGGGCCAGGTCATCGCTTTGGGTTTGCGGAGGCTACGCAAGGCCAGGCTGAGGCGTGAGCTCCCGGGTCCAGGTAGCGGGAGGGCCCGCGGAGCCCGGGCCGAGGCCCCGAGGTCGGCGACGGTCCACTTTCTTTCCTCGCGTGGAAAATGCCAGCTGTTTCCACGCTGAACTTGTCACTCGGGACATCCTGAAAGTCCCCACGTGGCGGCCCTTCCTGTGCGGAAGCCCCGGCACAGAGCACGCCTGCCCGTCACCCCCCAGGCTTGCCGGGCCGAAGGCCGCCGGCAGACCAGAGCCGCGTCCCGGTGTGCAGCGATGTGGTGGGTCACTCCCTAGAGGCGGGGACAGGGCCGCTAGGCGTGTGCTGGGTTCTCACGTGTGCGGGAGAGCACCAGCTTCGGTCTTGACAACGTAAGCCAAAACCCTGGCTGGCTGAGTGACCGCTCCTCCAGAAACCGCTGGGTCACTGGCCTGCTCGTCGCTGGCGGCCACAGGTAGCACGTTGGGCATAAAGGGCCTCCTCGGCGATGCCGGCGAAACTGGCATCAGACTCGTGCTGCGCAGACAAAGGAGCCATTGAGGGGCCTCGACTGCCTGCCCCACGGGGTCCCGGTGGCCTTGCCGTGGACCCCGTATGGGGGAGTTACGGGTCCAGGGCCTGCGGGGCAGCAAGTGGGACAACGCGTGCAAGTAGCATACGGCCGGCGTGTCTGGGGGTCGTGTGTGAGGTTGGGCTCAGGCTGGTGTGGGAGCCCCCGCCGCAGGGGTCCCAGGAAACTCCACGGGGGAGGGAGGGAGGAAGGGGGCCGGGCAGACTTGGGATCTGGGGTGCGTGGCTCAGGCCACCGGCCAGATGGAGGGCGCCGTGGCTGAGCGGGGCCACGGGCGGGGTCTGGGGACGGGAAGAAGGGGCTTGTCCGCTTGCACCCGCAGCGGTCTCCTCCCCACGCCCCTTCCGTTCTCGCCGAGGAGCTGGTTCTCAGGCTGGCGGGAGGCGCCTCGGTCTTCTAGAACTTGGCGGCTGACACGTCCGCCGCCTCTCGTCCTTCCAGTTCGACCTTCTGGAGATGGACCGGCTGGAGAGGCCGCTGGCCAACCTGCCACTCCTTCTGGACCCGTCTTCCTACGTGCCCGACACGGTCGACCTCACGGACGACGCCCTGGCCCGCAAGTACTGGCTCACCTGCTTCGAGGAGGCCCTGGACGGGGTGAGGGCTCGGGGCGGGCCGGGCGCCCCTGGGGTCGAGACGGGCGGCTCGGAGTTCGTAGGCGCCGGAGGCCCCGGGCGCCCATGCAGCAAGCGACAGGTGTGGTGAAGGAGGAGGGGGCGTCTCCCGGAAGCCACCGGAGGCGTGTGTGAGCCTGAGGGGGTGAATCACGTTTCCCAGGTAAACACGTGGCTCCTAGTGGCTCGTCCGCGAGCTGGGACGTGTCCTCAGTGAGGGCGTACGAACGCGCCCCGCCTCCACGCCGGCTACCGCGTCTCTCCAGAGCGCAAACAGTTCGCGCGGGGGTCAGGGGACAGCTGCGATCGGGCTCCGGGCTCCAAAGAGTCGTGACTCGAGCCCTTCAGGGCCCCCCCAGGAGCATGTGTCCCTCCTACAGCCCCTCGGGCCCCTGGGGTCCTCAGAGGGAGGGGTCCTGCCCTGCCCCAGACCCCCGCAGCCTGCAAGGACGGTTCCCCGAGCCACCCATCCCCCTGGCACGGTGGGAGCTCGGGTGGCCCCGTTGCCACCCGGGAGACGGCTCGGCGGCAGCGCGTGCCCGTGCTGACCGCCCCGTGCTCGCAGGTGGTGAAACGCGCCGTGGCCAGCCAGCCGGGCTCCGTGGACGCAGCCGAGCGGGCGGAGAAGTTCCGGCAGAAATACTGGCGCAAGCTGCAGACGCTGCGACACCAGCCGTTGTGAGTGTCCCCTGCCCGGGGCCGCCTCGCGGTGCGCTGGGGGCCCGGCCTGGGAACGTGCGCTCGCGAGGGCCGGGGCTCCCGACGGCCGCTCCTGGGGCCACACGTGCGACGGTGCACGCCCCCCTGCCCGCCCGCTCGGCCGCCCGGCGGGGCCAGGCCGCCTCGGTTCCCCCGTGAGGACGCTCTCGGGCAGCATGCGTGGCCGTCAGATCCTCTCAGCCGCCCTTCCCCCGCCCCGTCCCCAGTGCTTACGGGACGCTGACCGTGCGCAGCCTTCTGGACACGAGGGAGCACTGTTTGAATGAGTTCAACTTCCCGGACCCCTACTCCAAAGTGAGTTCCGCCTTCCCGAGCAGGACTGGCGCCCGCGAGGGGGACACGGCCAGCGGGGAGCAGGGGCGTGGCCCGGCTGTTCCCCGGGAGTGCGGGGTGGACGCGGGCGGTGACACCTGTCAGAGCCGAGGTTTGGAGGCCCGCCTCTCCGGCCCCGGGAGCTCGCCGCCTCAGAGCGTTCGTGGACACCAGTCGTGCCCTCACGGGCGACAAGCCGGCCGGAGCCTGGCGGGCGGCCTAGACGGGCCACGCTGACCAGAAGGCCCTGTGCGCGGGCCCGTGCCGCACACCGCTTCCCGCCCCCTGCCCTCGGGTGGAGCGTCTCGGGACGGGGCGCCGGGTGCCTGTGGGGGTCCACGTCTTCCACCGCGGCCCTCCCCGGCCCTGCCCTGGGCCACACCGTGACCTTGCACGGCTCTGAATCTGCGGTTTCTAACGGCTTGGTTGGCGTGAACTCCCATGGTGGCGCGTTGAGCGCGCGACCCCTCGGAGCCGGTTCACAGCGATGTTCCCGGTGACGCTCTCCGCGGCGTCCCCAGCCGGGCGCCCTCCCTCTGCCCGGTCCGCCGAAGGCCTGCGGGAGGCAGGGCCGCGCCGTCGCTCCCGACCAGCCGCCCGCCTGTCCCCACAGGTCAAGCAGAAGGAAAACGGGGTCGCACTGAAGTGTTTCCCGAGGGTGATCCGCTGTCTGGACGCCTTGGGCTGGGAGGAGAGGCAGCTGGCCCTGGTGAAAGGCTTGCTGGCGGGGAACGTCTTTGACTGGGGAGCGAAAGCCGTCTCTGAGTAGGTGCCGCCCTCCGGCCTCCCGTCAGCCCCACCCCTGCCTGCTCGGTCCAGCTTGGGCCCAGGACCACGGCCCGACTGCCCGTCCTGTCCCCCCCCTCCCCACCCCCTCACCCGGTCACGTGTGGCCCCGGGAATGACCGGCGGTTCTGTGGGCTGTGCTCCCCCGAGCACAGCCGCGGGGACCGGCTCACTGGCATCTACCAGGCGTGGGCTTGTGCCCTGAGGCAGAGATCCAGACCCTTGGTGCGCCAGAGTCAGAGTTAACAGTTGACGTTTGAAAGCGAGAAACGGAGGTGCCTCGTGAAGGAGTCTGCAGACTCGGGTGGGGGCACGTGCCCCGGCCCCCAGAGCACCCTGGGCTCTCGGTCTGGGGTCACCGACAAAACCCAGCCTTCCAGGGTGATTTCCTGGGGCTCCCGAAGGAGCAGGCATGCCCGTCCCCCGCCTCGCCCTGTGCCCGGCGCCCTGTCTCCCGCCCGCTGTCCCCTCTGTGTGGTTCTCGCTGGTCGCACCCACGGCGTCCTTTCCGACTTTGAGAAGAGTCACCGCCTCTTCCCTCACCCTTGTCCCCGTCCTTCCCTTTGGGTGGCACGTCGAGGCGTGTGCTGGGCGGGGCTGGGAGCCGGCGCCGACCCAGGGCCTTGCCCGAGGTCGCCCCCGACTCAGGACCTCACCCCACCCCCGCCCCCCGGCACCGCCGTTCACGTTGCCGAGCGGGTCCCCGACCCAGGGCCCGTGCGCTCTGCCGACAACCGACGGCGGAACGTCGCCGCTCCGGTCACGGCAACGCTCACGGGTTTGGGAAGGGCTTCGCTCGGGGTCTCCGTGGATGCTGTGAGCTGAGGTTTGGGTGTTTTGTGATTTCGTTCTCTTCCCCACACAGCGTCCTTGAATCTGACCCCCAGTTCGGCTTTGAGGAGGCCAAGTCGAAGCTGCAAGGTAGGCTGCCCGGGGCCGGGCGGGGGAGGGGGCCTGCCCACGAGCGCGCGGCTGACCGTGTCCCTGCCCCGCAGAGCGGCCGTGGCTCGTGGACTCCTACGGCAAGTGGCTTCAGAGACTGAAGGTACAGCTGTCCCCACCTCTGCCCTGGGAGGCGGGGAGGGGCCCTGGAGACGGCGCGGGGCTGCCCCGGGGCAGTGCACTGAGGGCCCCTGCCCGCTCCCCCAGCCGCCGAGCTGCGGGTCTCAGCTAACCGCCCCCTGCTCCAGCCTGAGTCCCGCAGGCTCTACTGGTCAGGTCGGCCGGCCTCGGCTCGCAGGTCACGGGGGCCGCAGTCCTGGAAGAGGCACGGGCGCCCTGCCCCCAGCACCCCAGCGCCCGCGGGACCCAGCAGCCCTCGGCCTCGGCCTTCGGGGAGTGTGGAGTACAGAGGTGTCTGGAACGCTTGGACGCGCCTGTTCCCAACTGAACGTCCTGGTTTTGTCTTACAGGGGCCCCCTCACAAATGTGCCTTAATTTTCGCAGATAACAGTGGAATAGACGTCATTTTGGGAGTCTTCCCCTTTGTCAGGGAGCTTCTCTCTAGAGGGACGGAGGTGAGCGTCTGGGCCGAGTCGGGACCCCTGCCCTGGGCCCTCCACTCGCGGTGGGGGTTGGCGTCGGCGCGGCCTCCGTGCGGGCCAGGTAGGTTCAGGTGAGGCTTGTCACGGACCTCGGGTCTGCCCGTTCTGGGGCCGTCCGTGTCCCGACCAGGAGCCGGCCCTCCTGGAGACCACCGAGCAGTGAGGTCACCGGGGCTGCGCCTCCCAGCCGGCAGCCCCGGGTGGGCGGGCGAGCAGAGGCTGGCTCGGTGCCGGGCGGGGGCCGAGGTCCCTACAAAGCTCGGGGCGTCCCGCCGTAGGTCATCCTGGCGTGCAACTCGGGACCCGCCCTGAATGACGTGACGTACTGTGAGTCCCTCATCGTGGCTGAGCGCATCGCGGCCATGGACCCCGTCGTCCAGTAAGCAGGGCGGGCGCCCGGGGGGCCCTGCCCGGAGAAGCAGGGGCATGGTGGGAGCCTCCCAGGGCGCCAGCCGACCCCTTGTGCTCCGCAGCTCGGCGCTCAAAGAGGAGAGGCTACTGCTGATGCAGACGGGCTCCAGCTCCCCGTGTCTGGACCTCAGGTACCCCCGAGGCACCCCCTCGCCCACCCCGGCCCCCGGCGCGCCAGCCGGGCAGCAGGGGTCACCAGTGCGGCTGGAGCCCTCGGTCTGGGCAGCCTTCTTCCCTCGGGGACCCGGGAGGGTGGGCTCGGGACCGTCCGCGGCCCGGCCGCGCCGCGGGCTGGTGGGTCGGATGCCCCGCGGCTGGGGCTGCGGGCACCCCACGTGCCCTTAGACACCTGGGTCTCCGCCTTGCTGCTTTCT
This sequence comes from Herpailurus yagouaroundi, assembly GCF_014898765.1. Taxonomy (NCBI): domain Eukaryota; kingdom Metazoa; phylum Chordata; class Mammalia; order Carnivora; family Felidae; genus Herpailurus; species Herpailurus yagouaroundi. The sequence goes on along the minus strand of NW_024412388.1, from coordinate 1,314,992 downwards.
GCCCCCGGGGACCCTACGTGAGAGAACCTGGCCTTCGGGAGCCAGCCCCGGGGGAGGGACGTTGCTCGAGGATCGACCTCCTCCCTGTTCTGGGCCCGTCGTGAACCACGCAGGAAGGGGGAGTTCGCGTGACGCGGAAAGGAGTTAGAGCCTTTGGAGTGCCGCACATAGAAAAGCGTTCTCAGGCCCGGTTCTCACAAGTTTCCCGCCACAGGCCCCGGAGGGCGGGGATGCCCTTGTGGGGAGGGCGCGGCGGCCGCTCGGTGCAGGGGCAGAGGGCCCGCCGCCCCGCCTCACCGCCCCTCTCCTCCCCGAAGCCGCCTGGACAAGGGGCTGGCCGTGCTGGTCCGGGAGCGAGGCGCAGACCTGGTGGTGATCGAGGGCATGGGCCGCGCCGTGCACACCAACTACTACGCGGCCCTGCGCTGCGAGAGCCTCAAGCTGGCCGTGATCAAGAACTCCTGGCTGGCCGAGCGGCTGGGCGGCCGGCTCTTCAGCGTTATCTTCAAGTACGAGGTCCCGGCCGAGTGAGGCGCCCGCCCCGCCACCCTCCTCCGCTCGTCGGGAACGTACTTCGACCACAACAGGGAGACCGAGTTCCGATCGGAATATTTATGTCACGCGCCTGTGACTGAGAGCCGGGTGCGCCCGGGTGGGAGCGTGGGCGCGTGTGGCGTCGGGGTCCCTACGATGCTGCCGCGTCCGTGGCGGGAGACGCAACTCTGTCCAGTGAGACGTTCGTATTGGAATATATTTAACTGTTAAATAATCTTTTATATATATATATATATACATATGTACGTATAGATATAAATATATGCACATGTCTCCAACAGGTCACCAGAGGCTCGGGGTCCGCACCAAATAGAACGTGTAGAGCGGGCCCGGCCCCCTGCCTGTGCCGTGTGGTTGCAGAGAAGGGGTGCGGGCAGGGGTCCTGAGAGCCCGTCCCCGGGGCGGCCGAGAGCGGGCCCTTCCCTTCAGTTACTCCCCAAGCCCCTGGGCTGGCTGTGGCCTGTGGGCCGTGGCCCACCCCCACCCCAGCCCGGGGCCAGGAGACTCCCCCCGGTGTGTCTGTATAGACAAGGTTGCCCTCTGAGCCCCCAGCCCCACTGGGCACAAGGGGGACAGGGCGGGCGGCGCTCCCAACTCGACTGGCATCCGGGGAGGACCTTTGAGAGCCCTCGGGGGCCCGTGCACACTCCTGCTTAGAGCCGATCACGCTGCGTGGCCTTGGGCCACCCATGGTGGGTGCCTCTGGGCTGGGCCCCGGGGGGGGGCCTGTGAGATGACCCTTCTATCAGGGTGTGCGGGGCTCCCGCCTTGGAGGGTGGCCTGCCCCGTCCCCCACCTTCCACGCTCAGGGGCCGTGACCACCCCACTGTTCCAGCCCCCCCCCCGGTGACCCCCACACGTGTCACCCCCAGCCCCACGTGCAAGCGGCTCCCAGCCGTTCCTCTGCTAAAGCCGGGACTGTGGCCCCACAGGCTTCCAGCCTCCGGGTCCCCCCGGGCCAGGCCGGGCCAGTAGGTGGTCCCATGAACCCCCATCCCCCACAAGAGTCCCCCGGCCTCGGCCCCACCACAGTCCAGCCCTGCACCTCCCCGCCGGCACCCCTGCAGCAGGCTTCCCCCAGCCCCTCGGTCCAACTGCCCTTCGTCCCCTGCTTCCGGGTGGAGGCGCAGTGCCTGGTGCAGGGGGCCCAGCGCAGACACCTGGGAGGCCTCCAGACGTCCGGCCAGAGCCCGGCTCGGCCTGACGTCAGGACGCCCCCACGGGCCCTCCCGCCCACCCGGCCTGGCCCTCAGGAGGGGCACCGGGGGCACCTGCCCCCCTCCTGGGCTTCCCGGGGGCTGAGCCCGGCCCCCGGACGGTAGCCGTGTGCGGCGGGCAGGGCCCACGCGGGGCTGGACAAGGCTTGGCCCCCGCTTCTCGTGAGCAGGCGGGACACCACCTCCGGGAACCCCAGCAGCCATCCCACCCCACCCCTGGTCCAGAACCGCCTTCGCTGCACCCCGGATTCTAGGGGCCCCGAAGGCCAGGCACACCTGAGTGCCCTGCCTTGGTGCTGCTTCTCGCCGTGGGGCGCACTTCTCACGAAAACGCACCCCGTGCCTGAGCGGGGGCAGGGTTCCCAGGGGTCTGGTGGATCTGGGGAGGTGTGTGGGGCCCTGGGGCCTACAGACACCTCGAGGGAGAGCGTGCACACCCGCCTTCCCGAGGGTTTGCTCGGGAAGACGGCAAGACTTATCCTGGTGGTGAGTCGCGCGGCCTCCAGCCAAGCCCACGGCCTGCTGCTTCGAGGGCACCGCCTGTCACAGCGATCCTTGCTGGCCCCAGCACCCCAGGTGGCTTCTTTAGGGGCCAGATGCGGGGGTGGGGGGCCAGCCCGGGCACGGATCCCCTGGGGCCTAGCCAGCATCCGGCTTCTCCAGGGAAGGGGCAGTGCCTGTATCTCCCCTTCCGGGCAGGGCAGCCCCCACAGCCAGGCGGTCCTCTGGCCTGGGGTCCCTGTCCAAGAGTGGGACTGGAGGCACGGGAGGGAGCAGGGCTTACGTCTTGGAGCCTCGAGGCCCCTGCCCTAGGGTGCCAGTCCGCGAAGCCCTCTGTGGACAGAGGTGGGGGTGTTCTCGCACAGACCACGGCCCGGGAACACTTGGCTCACGGTCACGGGGGCGGTGGGCCACCCTACACCGAGCAGGCGTGGGCGTGGAGTTGTGTTGTGGAGTTGTGGGCGTGCGAGTTTAGAGTCTAGGGTGTCCAGAGGAGGCTTTGTGTGGAGCAAGCCCGCCGCCGTCGGGCAGGGAACCAGCAGCTCTGGGCACAGAAGGAGCATTCCCTGGAGCCACACCCGCGCCCCTGCACCAGGGGCCCCGCGCGTCCGCTCCCCCTGTGCCCGTGCTCACCTACACCTCCCGCGCCCCTGTGCACCACCCCCCACCACCCCCCCCCCCCCCGGCACTGCAGAAAACCAGGTACAAGTGGAAGAGGACTGGGCACCATTTTAATGCAGTAGAAGCTTTGTCTCTTAAATTTTAAATACCTCTGTTGTGTATCTTAACGTCAGGAAACATGCCCCCAGACCCTGAGACCAGGAGGCCGCTTCCTTCCCGGGGATGGGGGGAGGGGTGGCAGACGGAGGGCCAAGGCGAGGGCAGCTGCGATCCGCCCTGAGCCTCCGTCAGAGTCTGAGCAGGAGGCCGGTGGCCGCGGAGCCCCTGCAGGGGGCCGGCACGTCCCCGCAGGCCCCTCGGCCCCCGGAGCAGGCACCCTCCGGGGTGCCCCGCTCCTCCCCTGGGGGTCCCCTCGGGCCCTGCAGCCGCTGCTGCCGTTCGTGGGCCTGCCGGGCCCGGCTGGCGATGGCGCGCACGCGGCTCTGGCTGCGGGAGGACGAGCGCCGCAGGAAGCCGGGGGCACCGGGCACCCCTTCCCCAGCGCCACTCAGGCTGGTGGGCGAGGTGATGTCACCGGCCTGCTGGAAGCCCGTGAGCCAGCGCAGCTGCTCGGTCAGGGCGTCCCGTCGCGCCCCCCGCACCGCCCGCCCCTCCCTCGCCAGGCCCAGGCTTCGGCCCGGGATCTCCACTTGAGGGGCAAAGTCGTCAGCAGTCAGGTCCCCCAGGCTCTTGGACTTGGCGGCTGCAGGGCAGTCCCGGAGGCCTACCAGGGGGAGGCGGCCCCAGGGTGGCCTAGGGGCCAGCGGACGGGGCTGAAGCTCTTCCGGCGCCGTGGGCAGCTGGCTGGCAGCCCGCAGGTTAGGGCTGGATTTGCTCTTGGTCACAGCAGGCAGGTCCAGGCGGGCGGCCGTGGCCGAGCAGGGTCGCAGGGGCAGGCGTCCTGCTGGAGCCCCGGAGACGCTCTCACGGCCCAGGCCCAGGCCCGGCAGGGAGAGGTCGATGACCGTGTCGCTGGAGGACACGCTGGAGGATGAAGACACGCTGTCTCGGTGGCCGCCCGGTTCCAGCCGCCGCCATAGCCGGTCTCCAGCCGTGGCGTCCGAGTACACGGTGGGGCAGGGCCCGGCCAGGGGCCGCCATCCGCCCGGGATCTCCGGGGGCACCTTCCCATCGCCGTCAGCCCTTCTGACCGTCTGGCTGCCGGGGGCCCCCTCGCAGGCTCCCCCTGGGCCCCCACCGTTGTACACCCGCCGATGGCTTTCTGGGGCTTGCTCCGTGTCCCCTCTGCTCTGGGTCCTGAGTTGGAAGGGCGTGGGAGCTCCCAGAGCCACCACAGGGGGGCTGGCCACTTCGGCGGCAGGTCCCGACGGGCACGGCAGCCCTCCCGGGGAGGGGCTGGGGGGGGCAGCCACCAGAGGTGGGGGGCCGGGGCCCGGGGCTGGCTCCTCGGCAATGGTTTCCAGGCCACGGAGGGAGGAGCCCGGCCTCTGCGCGGAGAAAGGGCGGGTGTCTGTGGACGAGAGGAGAGGAGCGTGTCGGGCTCATCCCCCAGGGACGGTGCCCGCAGAACCCCCAACAGCCAGGCCCCTCGGTGGGCACGCAGCTGCCCCCCACCCTGCCCTCCGGCTCTGCCGCTGCTGGGGCTGGGGGGGGTGGGGTGGTGGGCCGACGGGCCTGTGGCCACGGGCAGGGTCCACGGGGCCCGGCCGACAAGCCAGGCCGGGGACGGCACAGGGTGCACGGGGGACCGGGGGACCGGGCCCCATTACCTGGCACTCGGCTGCTCTCAGTCCCTAACTACAGAGGCAGCGTGGGGACAGAAGGGAGAACAGGGTGGTCAGCATAGGGGTGGGGCTGCCCGGTGGACAAACATCGAGGCTGGGCGGGTGCAGGGATGGCGGGGAGGGGACAGCTCAGCTTTCAGCCCCTCCACAGGCCGGGGTCCAGTCACAGCCGGTGCTCAGCGCGGCTCAGGCCATAAATGAATCCCCAGGGCCGAGCAGGTGCCGTCTACTCCACTCGACACCCTGGGTACCGTCCGGGGGTCTCGGGGGCGTCGGGGGCCGCTCTGCAGGGCACCACCGACCCACGCCGGACTCGCCGGAGGCCTTCGGTGCAGAGTCGGGGGCCGGACACCCGCGGCCCGGCCCCGGAGGGAGACGAGGGGGGCTGGAAGCTCCCCCGGGTCTTAGGAAGGGCATCCAGGGCAGCCGGGTCATGGGGGCACTGGGGGGGGGGGGGGGGGGGCAACCAGCCCCCGGGGCCGCGGTGGTCAGACCTGCGCTCGCTTCCCTGGCCGCTTAGGGGCTGGGGGGGGGGGGGGGGATCTGCGCGGGCAGGTCGCAGTCAGCGGGGGACGGGGTGCTGGGGGCTACGGGGGCCCCCGGGCAAGCAGGGAGCAGCGGGAAGTAAAGCCACGACGAGCACACGGAGGCGGCGGTTTGGGCGCGGCAGCGCAGCAGACTCCGGCCCGGCCATGCCGAGGGGCGGAGTGGGGGCAGCACAGAGGACGCCGCGGAGGAGCGTCAGGTCTTACCGGCGGAGAGCGTGGAGGATTTACTCCTAATCTCCTCCAGCTTTTGAACGAACAAGGCATTCATCTCCCGCTGCAGGGCCCCTGCCTGCCTGCGGGCGCCCTCGGGCCAGCGGGGGGCCACCTCGGGGCCGCCCAGGCTGCCGGAGTCCGAGGACACAGAGCCGCCGCCGCCACCGCCGCCGCCGCCCGGACCCTGCCACCGGGCCCCTCTGCCTCTCCCCGC
>NW_024412388.1:1302924-1308939 GCF_014898765.1 Herpailurus yagouaroundi | reverse complement strand
CCAGGGCCCCGGGCCAGGCAGCCGTCCCGGCCGCGGGCCCTCGGCGTCCTCACCGGCGCAGGAGCCGACCACACACTTCATGCAGGCGGCGGCCATCCCGGCGGGCCCGGGGCCCTCGGGCGCACCAGGGGGCCGCCCCTGGGCCAGACTCCCGCGCGCCGGGCTCCTCCCCACCGGCGCCTTACCTCGGGGGCTGCGGTTGCCCTGCTCCTCCGGGGCCGAGGCCTCCAGAGCGGGGCCGGGGCCGGGGGCCGCCACGTCACGGGCCTCCCCCTCGGAGCCGGGGTCCTGCGTGCCCAGGACCAGCTCCGGGAAGGCCTCGCGACTCGGCTTCTGGCTCTTGGTCGGGGCGCTGGCCGTGCGCCGCAGGAGCCGCTGGCTAACGGAAGGCCGAGGCGGGGGCCGACCAGCAGCATGGCTGTCCAGGGAGCCGGGCTTTGGGCCTCTGAGGAACAGGCCTTTTAGGCCCAGAGCCTGCTTGACCTGCAAGAGAAGGAGCCCACGTAGCCAGCGGCCGGGCACCGGGGACCGGGGACCGCCGGCCCGGCCCCCGGCACACTCCGGCAGGCGGTGACGGGCCCGAGCCTGCCGCAGCCCAAGAGCCAGCCCGACGAGGGCACCGGTGAGCGTGTCGGGCTCGTGCCGCTCAGGGCTGTGGGTGCGGGAGAGGGTGTCCAGGGCGCCCCTTCCGGGGACGGCAGCTGCCACGGCCTTGGCGCAGACCAGGAGGCGCCGCCGGAGGGTGGACGGGTCCCAGGACAGGCGGGCCCGGCGACGGCCAGACGGAGAGGCCCCCCCCCCCCAGGGTTCTCCCCGGACCCTGGATCCTGCGCCCACACCGTGTGCCCCTCACGGAGCCCCCGGCTGTGGCGGAGCAGGCTGGCCCAGTGCCCGCGGGGTGGGCCTGACACGGGGAGAAAACCCCACGGGAGCAGACACCGCCAGGCTCACGTCCGCCCCCACCTTCGGGCGCCACAGGCTGAGGAAGCAAGCAAAGCCGGGTGCGGGCCAGCGGTCTGCTCTCCCGGGGCCCTGCCCGGCCCACTCCTCGGACCTGCTGCCTCCTCCGGGAAGCCTTCCTGCCCCGCTGCCAGCCTCACCCTGCTCTCTGTTCACACAGCCCTAAGGGCAGGCCCCGTGCCGGCTCGGCGTTCCCTGAACTGCCGCTGGCTTCGGGCCTTCCCGGACAGCCGGGCCCGGGAAGTCCCCGCGAGGCCTCTCCCGACAGCCTCCCCGCCCGAGGAGGGCAGCTGGGGGCCCCCGGGACCAGCCGGCAAGTACCCGGGTCAACGCCGGAGAGGCCGGCGGCTGCGTGTCGAGAGTGCAGAGGCCAGAGGGGTCCTCGCATGCAGAGGCCCCGACAACAGTCACCACTCCCTAGTGACACAGGGGCACGTCTGGGCGGAGGTGTTAAAGTGGCCAGCACTTGAATCAGCTTCCCGATTCAAGATCCCAAATCTAGTGCAATTTGGGCGAAGTTGCCCGCAAAGCCATTTAGAAGGAGGTCCAGGATTCAAGCTCCGAGCTCCTGGTCCCTGGGGCCTCCCCACCCCACCCCACCCCACCCCAGACGTGATGGGCGCACGGAGTCAGGGAGTACGTGGGGGGTGAGGGCGGAGAGGAAAGGCGAGGGCAGGGAGGGTGATGGGGGCAGGGGGGCAGGGCGCTCAAAGCCAGAGGACCAGACACGGAGGTAGGCGGGGGACACGGGGTGGTGGACGGAGGACGGAGGAGGGAACGGAAGGCCGGGAGGGGTCCACGCACAGGAGACCTCGCTGAAGTCCTGGACCTGCCTCGTAAATGCTGCTCTGTGGCTGAACATGGCCCAAGGGACCCCAGAGCCGCGGCACGATCCATGTCGCATGAGCTGACAGTCTCCAAAATGCTATCGGGAATCACGGATGCTAATGGGGGCGGCCTGAGCATGCAGTGGGGGGGCGGGCGGGCTCCGCCGCCCCGGCGCTGGGGTACCTTCGAGGTCCTAACGGGACTGTCCTTCTAAAAGTAGACTTTAGACATAGGCAAGCTCACTGCAAGACCAAAGAGACAGAGTGAAGGCTGTGAGACGCCGACAGCCGGGCGCGGGGCCCGCGGAGACAGGCAGACACGCCACAGACAGACGGGGTGACGACGGGGGAGAGCCAGGAGGCCCGTGGTGCCGCGGGGCCGCGCAGGTGGCAGGAGAGAGACAGCGCCGGGACCACGCAGGCCCCCCACGCGCACCGGACGGACCGCCACACACACGCCCTGCCTGGGCCCGGAGCACAGAACGGGGCCGCCCTGGGTTCCGCGACCTGGGGCGATGGAGTGAGAGCCCCGTCCGGGGGTGCGGGGTGGGGGGCAGGGCCAGGCAGACACCCTCCAGAGAGGGATGGAGAAGCGGGGACCCTGAGACGTAGGAGTGAGGAGGTTTAGGAGAGATGGGGGGTGGGGGGCAGGGGTGCCCAGGAAGGGCCAGGGTGTCCGGTTCCTGGTGCCTGCAGCGGCCCCGGGACACCGGGGTCGGGTGTCCCTACCGCCCATTTTGCAGGCGGAGACACAGACCCAGAGGAGTAAGCACCAGGCCCGACGGCCTGGCAACGGGGCCGGGGTGGGAGCAGGGGTGGGCCGGGCAGATGGCCCTGCGGGTGGCACTCACCTTACCGCTGACATCACTGATGGCCACATGGACAAAGATAGAGGCCTCTTCCATCCCCTCCAGGTGCACATGCCGGTAGCCTGAAACAGCCAGGCCACGGTCACCCCGCCCCGCGCTCTACCCAAAGGTCCCGGGCCCCGAGTACAACCCCTGAGCCCAGTTCTGGGGGCTCCTTCTCCAGGAAGCCCTCCGGTATCACTCAGTCCTGCAACGACCTCTTTCTCTTCCTGGGGTCTGGGGGACCCCACAGACTGGGCTCCCCTCCCCCATCCCGCCCACAAAGTGTCCCTGGCCTTATACTAACTTCCTCCTCAGCTCCCTGTTGTGTCTCCAGGCCCACCCATGGCAGGGACCGACTCACAGAAAGAAGCTCAGTCCTGGCTTCAGCTGACCTACAGGGGACTCTGGCCTGTGGGGGACACTGGCCTGTGGGGGGGGACCGGTCTCTATGGGGGACGCTGGCCTGTGGGGGGGACCAGTCTCTATGTGGGATGCTAGTCTGTGGGGGGGACCGGTCTCTATGGGAGATGCCGGACTGCGGGGGGACACTGGCCTGTGGGCACGACCGGTCTCTATGGGGGATGCTGGCCTGTGGGGGGACCGGTCTCTATAGGGAACGCTGGACTGTGGGGGGGGACCAGTCTCTATGGGGGACACTGGCCTGTGGGTGGGACTGGTCTCTATGGGGGATGCTGGACTGCGGGGGGGACACTGGCCTGTGGGCACGACCAGTCTCTCTGGGGGACGCTGGCCTGTGGGGGGACCAGTCTCTATGGGGGATGCTGGTCTATGGGGGAGGACCAGTCTCTATGGAGGATGCTGGACTGTGGGGGGGACCGGTCTCTAAGGGGGATACTGGCCTGTGGGGGGGACCAGTCTCTATGGGGGATGCTGGACTGTGGGGGGACTGGTCTCTATGGGGGATGCTGGCCTGTGGGGGGACCGGTCTCTATGAGGGACGCTGGACTGTGGGGGGACACTGGCCTGTGGGCACGACCAGTCTCTATGGGGGACGCTGGACTGTGGGGGGACCGGTCTCTATGGGGGATGCTGGCCTATGGGGGGACCGGTCTCTATGGGGAACGCTGGACTGTGGGGGGACCGGTCTCTATGGAGGACACTGGCCTGTGGGTGGGACCGGTCTCTATGAGGGATGCTGGACTGTGGGGGGGACCGGTCTCTATGGGGGACACTGGCCTGTGGGGGGGGACTGGTCTTTGTGGGGGATGCTGGACTGTGGGAGGACCGGTCTCTATGGGGGATGCTGGCCTATAGGGGGACTGGTCTCTATGGAGAACGCTGGACTGTGGGGGGGACTGGTCTCTATGGGGGATGCTGGCCTGTGGGGGGAACCGGTCTCTATGGGGGATGCTGGCCTATAGGGGGACCAGTCTCTATGGGGGATGCTGGCCTGTGGGGGGAGCGGTCTCTATGGGGGACGCTGGACTGTGGGGGGACACTGGCCTGTGGGCAGGACCAGTCTCTATGGGGGACGCCGGCCTGTTGGGGGGACCAGTCTTTAGGGGGAGTGCTAGACTGTGGGGGGGACGGGTCTCTATGGGGGACACTGGCCTGTGGGGGGAACCGGTCTTTATGGGGGATGCTGGGCTGTGGGGGGACCGGTCTCTATGGAGGGTGGTGGCCTGTGGGGGGACACTGGCCTGAGGGGATGCGTGTCTTTATGGGGGACACTGGGCTCTGCAGGAGATGCTGGTCTCTGTACCAGGGGGCCCTGGCCCGGGCTCTGCCCTCCCTGCCCTGCTGGCCCCCTGCGCACCTGGCATCATGCTGCCGAAGGCCAGTGTCCTCTGGCCAATGAAGTCACGCCCGATGGGGTCATGGTCCCAGACGAGGAAGCGCACCAGCGCGATCTCGGGCATGTGCACCGTGAACACCAGGGTCTCCTCCCACATGGGGTTGAATCCTAGAGGCCACCGGGAGGAGGTGTCACCTCCCACCCCAGGTCCAGCCCGGAGGCCACCTGGGCCCTCGCCTCCTTCGGGGGCTGGCGGCCCAGCCCGGGAGAACCTGGGGACTGGGCTCTGACCAGGGGCGCCCCCGCCCGGCCCTCCCCTGTGGCCCCCGGGGCCTCACCGTTGTCGTCCACCACACGCGTCTGCTCCTTGTTGCAGTCCACGGGGAGCCCGATGACCTCCACCTCCACGAAGGGGTCGATGATCTGGGCGCGGAGGGCAGGGCTGGCACCTGACCTGGCATGGTGCTCCAGCCCCGCCCACCCGGGCCCGGGCCCCTCCTACCTCGCCCCGGTCCCCCAGCATCGAGTCCCTCGGCTTGGGGAGCTGCTGCCCGCTGATGATGCGAAGCACCAGCTGCTTCTTGAGCTGCCCGGGCAGAGGGTCCTCGGAGTTGGGGTTGAAGACGCCTGGGGGGTGCGGGGGTGCCAGGCTGAGGGGGAGCGGGGCCGGCCTCCACCCTCTCGCCGGGCCGGCTGGGCACCCCACCGCACCCTCCTGCTGGACAGGAGCGCCAGGCCCGGGGGGCGGGAGGCAGCATTCTGGCACGGGGGTCCCGGGGGTCCACGTGCTGGCCGCCCCCGTGACCACCCTGTGACCGGGCGTGGCTCGTCACCCCTCGTGGATTCCTGGCAGGGTGGGGGTCCTCCCCCGCACACCCCCTTCTGGCATCCTGGGGGCCGTGTCCCTGGCTGACCCACCAGGTGGCCCTGCTGAAGCTCCGTGTCCCTGCGCCCCCGGGCCTCACCCTGGCACATGCACTGGGGCTTGAGCACGTAGCCACAGTTGCCATTGAGGCTGAACTTGGCCCGGTTCAGCTGCAGCATCCGGCCCTCCGACTGGTAGTTCAGGGCGACTACGGGCAGGGAGGCGACGTGGCCCGGTCAGCGCCCCGCCGCCTGCCGCCCCGCCTCCCCCCCACGGCTGCCCGGGTCCAGGGCTCACCTATGTGAGCGGGGACCCTGGGCTCACAGCCCTGTGCGCGAGCGGGGCGTGTGTGCGCGTCCTGGCAGAACGTCCCCGGGGCCCTGCCCCGCCAGCCCCCGTCCGCCCCCCGGGGACGCGGGTGGACGTGCCTCCGTCTCTCCCTCCTCGTCCTGGGGTCCCGCCCCCCCAGGAGGGCCGGCCGGGCGACACCGGCAGGGGGTGATAGAGGCTCCCCAAAGCCAGCGGCCAGGGGGCAAGGCCGGCCGCCCCGTGACGCGCACCCATCTGGCAGCCGGCGTTCCAGAAGGGCTGAGGGTCGTAGTTGCTGGAGTCCACGCGGTACGAGGAGGGGTAGATGCGGGACAGCTGGTGCTGGTTGAAGCGCAGGTACTGGGCCGGCTTCTGCTGCAGGATCTGCTGGGCCCTGGTCTCGCTGAAGGACGACACCTGCCAGCTGGACGCCACTGCGGCGCAGGG
>NW_024412388.1:1300604-1302914 GCF_014898765.1 Herpailurus yagouaroundi | reverse complement strand
GGGGGGTCAGGGCCTCCAGACTCGGGCCAGCCTGCGCACCCCAGTTTGGGAGGCAGGCTCCAGGCCTCAGCCGGCTCCACCCAGGAGCGACATGGGGGAGGGGCGGGTGCCGGCGCGGACCCCACCGAAGGATGCCTCCCCCGCCGCACCGGGCGCTGGAAGCGAGCACAGGGGGCGACGCTGGCCAGTCCGGCCCCCTCGAGGTCCGCGCCCAGGGGCCCCCACTCCCCCAGCCCACCGCGCGGTCCAGGGCCCGCGCATCAAACTCCCGCTGCCGCGCAGACAGGGGCCTGGGTGCCTCCCGCTGCCACGGTCCGTTCGGGCGGGGCACTGACCCTCGGCCCTGGCTGCCTTGGGACTCCGGGTCCTCGCCCCCCTCCTCCATGCTGGCCGCTTTCTTTAGTTTGCTGCTCTTTTTCTGTGTGGAAGGACAGCGGAGTGAGGCCCCGTGGGGCCCCCCCAGTGACCCAGAGGCGTCGGCCGGTGTGCCTGGTTGGGGGGGTTGGCCATCGCGGCACCTGCTGCGTCCAGCCCCAGCCAGGTGCTGAGGCCGGCTCTGAACCCCAGCCCCAGTGGGACGATGGAGCTACGGGGGGTTCTGGAAGACAGGTCAGGGGTCCCGGGAGCTGAAGGGGGCTCCCCGGCTGGCCGGCCCAGGGACCCCCGGGGGGCACAGGAACGGGGAGCCGGCCACCCCTGCCCGGGAGCCCCGCCAGACCTTGCGCTTGGAGAAGCTGCTCATGAGGGTCCGGTTGTTCCGTCTGCTGCCACCGGTGTCCTCCCCGGACTCCACGCCGTCCTCAGCCTAGGGGACGGAGAGACAGCGGTGAAGGGGGGCGCCCAGGCTCAGGGCCCCAGGCTCCGAGGCTCCGGGCACCTTTCCCCAGCCCGCCCCGGGGGCGCAGAGGCAGGGGTCTGAGAGGGAGTGTGGAGGCCCCACGGGCTCCTCCAGAAGTGTTTTGAACTCATTAAGGCCCCAGTTCTGAATTCTTTTCCCGTGGAGGGCGAGTGTACGGTAAGTGCTGTTTGTGTGTCTGGAACATTCCTCAGCCGAGCATGCTTATGTAAGGCTTTTATGAAGAGCCCTGCAGCTCCGACGTCCTGTCCTGCTTCTTGCAGAGACCAAAGTATTACCTAATTAGACAGATGCGGTCTGTGCCCCCGAAGCGGCCGTTTCACATCACCCTCGGGGCTTCTGGGAGCTTCCCCACCGTTGTCTATGGAGCACCTTCCCTGCTCCCCCCCAGCCCCACCCCCCAGACCCGGTCCCGTACGTGCGTCTGCACACACGCAACTCCCCGCCAACCGTGCCCCGGCCTGGACCGCCGGCCTCTCGGCCAGGAGGCAAGTAAGGCCCCTGGTCAGGAGCTCAAGCTGGGCCCCACTGGGCCCGAGGGGGGAGGACACGAGGGTCAGCTCCACCCCAGGGGCACAGGGGGACGGGACCTCATGCCGCAGAGAGCCCACTGTGGCGCCCGCGCCCTCGGCCCCCCACCTGAGCGCCGTGCACCGTGGCTCACGCGCCGGGAAAGGAGCGTGCGGCCCGAGACGCTGCCCGCAGCCGCCCCCGAGCTCCAGCCCCCCGCCCTGCCCCTGCCCACTCCTGCTCTGTGGGGAAGCCCGGGCCCGTGGGGAGTCGGGACAGGCGCCTCTCCGGCTCCCGGCTCCCACCCGCGTCTGCCCTCCTCGTGCCCCCACACCCCCGGTAGGGGGCGGCACGGGAGGCGCTCATGCGGACCCCGGGGCACAGACCCGCCACAGCAGAGGCCCTGGGCATCAGCCCCGCCCCAGACTGCACTTACAAGTCTCTCCCTCCCCTGGCCTGGCAACACCAGCCCCTCTCCCTCCTGACTTGTGACGGCTCCGCGGCCCGCGGGCAGAGGCACCTGCGGCCGGGCGCCGGCGTTGGCAGACACTTGAGGCCGACGCGCTTCACGCTCTGTAAACACGGCCTGAAACGCCGCGCACACGCGCCTCTGAAGCTGCGCACAACCGGGGAGGGGCGCCTGTTGGCCCAGCATCCGGAGAAGCGGCCGCTGCCTCGGCCAGAACCTGCTGTCGCCACCCCACTCCCATACGCGGCACCCCCGCACCCGCGCCCCTGTACCTCTGCGCACCGCACCCCTGCACACCCACACACCCGCACCCCTGCACCCGCACGCCCTGTGCCCCTACGCACCGCACCCCTGCACACCCACACCCCGCACCCCCGCACCCGCACACCCTGTACCTCTGCGCACCACGCCCCTGCACACCCACACCTCCGCACCCCCACACCCGCACATCCTGTACCTCTGCGCACCGCACCCC
>NW_024412388.1:1300045-1300594 GCF_014898765.1 Herpailurus yagouaroundi | reverse complement strand
CGCACCGCACCCCCGCACCCCCACACCCGCACATCCTGTACCTCTGCACACCGTACCCCTGCACACTCACACCCCCGCACCCCTGTACCTGCACACCCTGTACCTCTGCGCACCGTACCCCTGCACACCCACACCCCCGCACCCCTGTACCCACACAGCCTGTACCTCTGCGCACCGCACCCCTGCACACCCACACACCCTGCAGTCCTGCATGCCTGCACACCCTGCACCCCAGCATGCCCGCACCCCACATACCCTACCCACTTGCAGCCCACACCCCTGCATACCTTACATACTGCACACCCAAATACCAGCACCCTGCGCTCCCCCACACCCTGCACACCTGAACACCCCCACCCCTGCATACCCACACATCCACACCCCCCACACCCTGCACACTCACACCCCACACTCCCCGAACATCCACACTCACCCCCTCACCCCCGCACGCCCACATGCTCATACCCCAACATCCCTGGACACTGCACGTTTACACACCTGCACCCCCCCACACCCTGCACCCCCCCACACACCCGCACCCCCTCAGCT
>NW_024412388.1:1255031-1300035 GCF_014898765.1 Herpailurus yagouaroundi | reverse complement strand
CACACCGTCTGCACACACACCCCTCACCCCTGCACACTCTAACGCCCGCAACACTGCACACCCGCGCCCCCGCACCCCCAATCTTGGCAGAGGTTACAGCACCGGCCTGAGCACCACCCTCAGGGAGGCCGTGGGAAGTGGAGGGCCCGCAGTGGGGCCGCTCCTGCCCCTTGACACCGCCTGACACGAGAGCTCGGCCTCGTGGGCGGGGCCACTGGGAAGGCAGGTGGAGGAGTGCGGGCTGCAGGGCCCTTCCGAGCAGGAACCTCCAGTCCTGGCCACTCGGGATGTCGAGGGGACCGGCTCCCTCACAGAAGATCAGGCCTGCCCTCGGCCAGCACCCGTGCCCATTAGACTTGCACCCGGCACTGAAGACGGGGGGTCCCCTCCTTGACCCTCTGCTTCTTCCCCACCAGTCTGCCCATCCTACGTCTGCCTACTGCCTCCCACGGAACGGGGGCCACAGCCTCTGGCCACTCGGCAAAGGGGACAGAGAGGCATGTGGGAGCAGGTGCATGACCACACTGCCCAGCGCCCCCCCCACACACAGAGTTCTGTGCCCTGCATCCCCACTGCTCCCCTGCGCGTGCCCCAGCCGGGGAGGGCCTAATGCTGCTGGGGGCGGGGGGTCCTCCCTGACGCCCCCTCCAAGCTCCATGCCTGGCAGCTCAGCCTAAGCTGCCACGACTTCTCCTCCTCCAGGAAGCCTTCCCTGAGTACCTGCTCCCCCTCATTCAAAAAGTCACATGGACATTAGTTCCCCAGGTCCAAGCTGCCATCCTGCACGTCCCCAAGCCCCCACCTAGAAATCTGGGCACTGGAAATAAGCAATGCCCTGTCCGCATGGGACCTGTGGGGGCCACCTGCACAGAGAGGGACCCCCAGTGTCCGGGGGCACCGGCTATACCACGTGCCCTGTGGGTGCGACAGACACTTGTATCTAAACACACTGCCCGGGAAGCCCAGCCCCCCACCTGCCTTCCCACCTTCCCCGGGGCCCAGACAGTGGTGAGCTCTGCAGGGGGCAGGGGGCAGGGGGCAGGGGGCAGGGCAGGGCTCTCTCCAAACGGGTAGACACCACCTCCACCGCCTGCCCTGCAGCCCTGCTCACTGTGAAACAGGGTCTGTAGGGCTGACCCACACCCCGCCCGGCCCCAAACCAGCCGCGCTGCCCACCACAGCCCCCGGGGGATCAGCTGCACTTGAGCCTCTCAGCTGATGCACCTGAACTTCGAGGTTCGCGGCCCCTCTCCAGCCGGGCCCCAGACTGTTCAGCCTCACCGACCCGGCCTAGCGCCCCCCAACACATGCTTCACGCCCGCCATTCTCCCCATGAGATACCTCCAAGAGCCCAGCCCTGCTTCCCCGTGAGGCTGTCGGGGACTCCAGGCCTGGACCAGCTAGATAGCTCCCCAAGACTGTCTGGGCTCTGAGACACTGTGTGCCCCTCTCTGTCACTCACAAGACCCTTCAGCAGGAGGTGCCTGGCCTCCAGCCCCCAGGCAATGCTCAAGTGCCCTTCCACAAAGAGCTGCAAATCCCCGGGGTGGGGGGTGGGGGGTGGGGGGGGGCAGCTCCCCTGGGGACCTCAAGGAAACAGCCATGCAAATGGGGCCACCCCTTCACCCTGGCCAGCCGCCCTGTGACACAGGGAAGGCTGCGAGTCCCTAATGATCAGAATCAAAACAGCTTGAGGTGACCTCCTAGAGAAGCCGGGGTCGAGAGGCAGGCCGGCCGGCAGGCAGCAGGGCCAGCGGGCAGTGGTATGAGTGCACACGCAGGCTTGTGTGTGCAGGTGTGTGCACAGGTGTGCATAACTAGGTGTGTAGGTGTGTGCACGGGCGTGCGTGCGTGCACAACTAGGTATGTAGGTGTGTGCGCGCACAAGTAGGTCTGTGCAGGTGTGTGCACAGAGGTGCGTGTGTGCATGAGTAGGTGTGTGCAGGTGTGTGCACGGGTGTGCGTGTGCACAACTAGGTAACTAGGTGTATGCACGGGTGTGCGTGTGCACAAGTAGGTGTGTGCAGGTGTGTGCGCAGAGGTGCGTGTGTGCACGCATAGGTGTGTGCGGGTGTGTGCACGCGTTCGGGGGCGTGTGTGTATGCACACACACGTGCACCGGTGTGCACAGACCTCGTGCTCCAGGCCCTTGACCCGGCTGCAGGCTGACATCACCGGCCGTCGGGCTCTCACCTTTTTGCCCTCTGCCTTGTGCCCAAGCTTCCCGGACGGGGGCAGCGTGGACACGGTGAAGTCGTTTGCGTCCTCACAGTCCCGAATCTTCGACTCCTTCATGAGGGAATCCAGTTTCCTCTTGGCGATGTTTTCCACACGCTTCCGGTTGGTGGCGGCCTGCCAGAGCCACACGGTCGCCCCTCGCCATCAGCCCCCAGCCCCATGGCAGCAGCGGTGACAGCCCCCAGGGTCTCGGGCAGGGCCGCGGGGGCCTGCTGGAGCCGGGGAGCCCGAACCCCGTCTTGGCTTCTCACACCCCTGGCCGCACACTCACCCCCGCATTGCGTTGCCTACCCCCACACCTCCCAGCTCCTGGGGCGCACCTCAGGCCTATGATGTGCCCCAGGGCCATAGCCAGTGACCTCCAGGCTCTGAACCAGGCCTCTCAGATTTTAACACCTGCACCCCTTTAGCTGCACGACGCCGCCCCAGGGATTCCGGTGTCTGGCCAGTGGGGGAGGCAGTCGGTGTGCCCGCTGGCCACGCTGGGCTCCAAGAGCCCGAAGCAGCTCGGGATCTGGTATCCCACCAGTGGCTACGATGTCCCTCAGGAGATGGGCAGGGGGCAGGGATGGGCGGCCCGGCCGCCAGCACCCGGGGCATAGCCTCTAGGTGCCCTCTCTGTCCAAAGCAGCCCCCATCATAGCCCTAACAAACTCGGGCCCCTCCAGGGCAGCGCCTGGGCCGTGGGCATCTGGGTGCCCCAGAGCCCAGGCTGGAGGGGTGCACCCTAGGTGTCAGAGAACACGGGTGCCCTGTCACCCGGAGCCAGAGAAATATGCGGGCACATCCAAGCGGAGAATTCCGCTGCCTCAGGGCTTTCTCAAACAATTAGCCAGCATGGCTGGGAATGCTCCTGCACAACTATTTTCCCATCCGATGGCCCCTCAGGGAGAAATAATGCCTTCCTGCCTCGGAGCAACGGCTTAGAACAGTGCCCAGAGGAGAAAAGATGCTAATTACAGAGTCCCCCCAGCCCCCCTCTGCCAAGCCCTTTTTCACTCCTCCTTCCCGTGCAGCCAACCCCCAGCCCCAGCACCTCTGCCAGCTGGGAGTGCAGGGCCACGTCTTGGGTGAAGGGGCAGGCAGGGAAGGCCCCCCACCCCGGCTGAGTGTGTGCCCAGTTGTCTAACTGCCGTGCAAAGCACCCTCACATCTGCCCGATGTCCCTCTCTCAGCCACTGCCTTCTCACAGCAAGGCCGTGAGCCTGCTCTTCAGGACTGCGGCTCCCCCACCCCCCCAAGAAGGGAAGGGCCTCCCAGCCCCTACTCACATCCCCATTGAGGAGTTTGCAATCCTCATCGATCTCGTCTGCACTGTCTTCATCAGACACCTCGCCCTCCTCAGCATCCTCACTGATGTTGGCAGGGAGCTTCTTGCCCTGGGGGGAGGTGGCGGACCATGGGAGGGGTTCTGCAGGAAGTACTGGGAGGCCAGCAGCAAAGAGAAGGAGCCTTTCTCAAGCTTGCTTGTGGACCTCAGGCCACAGGGCAGAAGCCAGTCTGGCACTTTCTTACAGCAGCAGTGTGGGAGGGAAATGCCTGGGTGTGCACACAGAGGTCCCTAGATTGAATGGCCACCATGGAGGGAGACTGAGGCCAGGTTGGGCACAGGGCCTACCCTGACTCCTCAAATCTGCCACAGATGATATGGAGCCCTGTACTGTCCAGAGCAGGGCAACTGCCCCTCACCTGGCCACAGTTCAGAGGCCAGAGGCCCAGCAGGATGCTGGCCCTAGAAGGGGCAGGGAGGGGCTCACCTTCACCAGGATCTTGCCCTTGAGCATCTGCGGAGAAGGAAGCATGGTGGCATCCTCACCACTCACTGATGACAAGTCCAGCTTATCCCCAAGAATATCTGTCAGATACTGAGCCATCTTCTTTTGTTGGATAACACTGCAGTGGTTCTCAATGGACAGGATCACTGGGTATCTGTGGCCCCAAGGTGGAAGGAGCAGAGTAAGCCAGGGGAGGGCTAGGCCCCCAAATGTGTAAGACCTCAAGTCACCTGCACCAGTGAATGAAAAGAGACCTTCACCAGCAGCCAGGATAGATGGAACTGACAGCCACTCTGAGAAGGGGCCCATCGATGGCTTTGAAAAGCAACTGCATGGGTGGGAAAGGATCTGGGAGATGTTAGGGACAGGTAAAGAAGGCATGCAATTCATAGCCCAATAAGAAAAAACAAAGGCAATTAGAAACTCCAGGAAAACAAAAGGAAACATGCAAGCAAGTCAGCCAGTCATGGTTTAAAAATAATGTGAACAGGTGAAATATGGAACAATGACTAGACGGAGAAAAATAATCTCGTTGACCTAGATACTGGAGACACTGTCCTGTGAGTGGCTCTGGGGTCCCAACATCGGCCCCATAAGAAAAGGAGACATAAGCCTGGCACATTCCATCTGGTAGAACATTGTTACTACCTTCATAGTGCAGAATGGGGAGTGTAGCATGGGCATTTTCATTACACATTCCTCAGTTGTTTGATTTATTACATTTTTTTAACGTTTATTTATTTTTGAGAGAGGAGAGAGAATGTGAGTAGAGGAGGGGCAGAGAGAGAGGGAGACAGAGGATCCAAAGTGGGCTCTGTGCGCAGAAAGCCCGATATGGGGCTTGAACCCTTGAACCCACGAACCGTGAGATCATGACCCGAGCCAAAGTTGGACTTAACCGACTGGCCACCCAGGCGCCCCTGTTTGATTTATTTTTTTAACCGTGTGCACATTTTACTTGGATTTTTGTCGAAAGGCAACATGATCCTTTTAGAAAATGTAGGTGACCCAGACCTAGATGGCATGAATCAGAGCAAGAGATGGGCGAGTCCTATGGTGCAGAGAGGGCAAACAGGACTTGGCGGGAAGGTATTCTCCCTACTTCTCAGGCAAGGGACTGAAGCCTGTGGCACAAGGGCCTAGGGAAGAACCCTATGTCTGCAAAGATTATGCTGGCACATGAGAGGCAATCCCCGTCCTGAGACCCTAGCACGTCCCTGGGTCCTCGGCAGCTACAGGACATCTGTCTGCCTCAGCCCCCCTACCCTGAGATGCCTCTCTCACCTGCAAGTCTAGACACCAGGCCACCACTCCTCACTCCCACTCCCTCCTGACAGCCCGAGACAGAGCTCGGGCAAGCTCTTTCAGGAGGGGCCCCTCTATTTCTCTGTCCTCAATCAATCTGGCTTCTCTTCCCCTCCCTCATTAAATTAGCTCTTTCCTTACCTCTGAGCCTTGCTTAACCAGGACTTGAAGGTGACTGGGGTGGGGGGGGGGGAGGGGAGCAGTCTTCTATTTCCAGAAACTAAATAGGATTCTGTTCAACGGTGTCTGTAGCTACAGCTGAGTGACAGCAAATTGAGTTTGGACGCAGAGTAGCTTCTCGGGGGTAATTAGTGCCAGAGCCACCACGGCTGAGGGTGGCTGACAGCAGGGGTCGCCAAGTGTGTGTGGACGGGGGGGGGGGGGGGGGCTGCTCGCACACACACCCTGCTCAGCCAATCCGCTGTCCCTTCCTGCGCCCGCTGCCCTCCCTCTCCCCGGAGCTGCAGCTCCACTCCCTTCCCTGACCCTCAGCCTCAACGAGGGACCCCCAGATCAGCCCCTTGGCCTCTGCAAACACTGCCCCCAAGAAAAGATGTGGGGGAGTAGCAGGAAGGGCCGCACGAGCCCCTCCCCCACCCCCGCCCCCGTCCCAGCCACTCACTCATTCTTGACGAAAGCATATTTGTTGATGGTCTCGATGACATCTTTGAAGAGAATCTTGGAGGTCAGAGTGTAGCCATGGTGCACAATGGGCTCCCCGTCGGGCCCGTCCCAGCAGTCCACTGCGGGAAGGCAGACGTCAGTCAGCTCCAGGAGCTTGGCCGCCGATGCCCAGAGACCTGCAGCTTGCGGACTGACTGGGGTCAGTCCTCTCGCTCAGCAATTAACACCAGGAGAGGCCTATCACAGCCCCTGCCCGGGAAGGAGGGCAGACACCCTGCTCAGAGACCCCCGGAGCCCAAGGCCCCCGGGCCGAGGGGGGCTCGGACTCCCACGGCTCCCGCCGCTCACCCTCCACACAACGGCAGCCGGCCTGCAGGACCCAGGCGTACATGTCCACCCGGGACTGGGACATGAGCTGGTCACCCACGAGGTAGGTGTTGTGGGACGAGGTGATGAAATAGTGGCTCAGTGGCCGCGTCATGTCCTGGTGCACACCGTGGTGCTCTGGGTTGAAGATGTCGCCGGCGGGGCTCCGAGTGTAGTTGGTGAAGCCTGCGTGGGGAGCGTGGGAGGGTGCTTAGCGCCTGCGTGCCAGCTCCCCCCCCCCCCCACGGGGCTCATCTCAGGACCGCCCCCCACCCCCGCCACGTGGAACCGTAAACTCTCTGCCCAGGCCACTTGTCCAGGCCCCAGGTTGCCCATCAGCCCGCCGGGACAGCCGGACCGCAGCGATGCCCCGCTCACCGTCAATGCCCAGCACCGCCTTGCTCTTGTTTTCTGGGCAGGGCTCAAACTGCTCGATGATGTCCCGGCAGCTCTCAAGGGTCACCCCCGTCATCTAGGCCAGAGTAGGGGCTTCAGCCCAGGCTAGGCCGTCATTGGCCCCGGGCTAGCCTCAGACAGCTCCCCCCGCTCCTCCTCCTGCACCACCGCCGCCTCCCAGGCTGCCTCTGATTGTCGCATCAAGACTGCCCACGGTGAGCGTCAGGGGGAGGCTCGGGCGCCTGCAGGGTGCTTCCCTGACTGGGCGGCACACCGGCTACCCTCAGTGTCGTGAGACTTGGGACTCAGTGGCCGGAGGACTACTGACGGATCACATGGCTTTGGAAGAGCTGTGTCGGACAGGATCCTTGATGCAGGGGAGGGGTCTTTGGTCCCATCAGCTGGCCCACCCCTCATTCCCACCGTGTCGGGGTCTCAAGAGCTGTAGACCAGGGCAGGCCTGGCAGGGAGCCCTATGTGTGAGAAGGTGCAGGAGAACCAGTCCCACCTTGGAGGAGCCCCAGGGGCACGGGGAGCCTCCCCTACCTGGCTCCCCCTGCTGCCTAACCCACATGCATCTCGGGAAAGCTGCACACGGAAGCCGAGCCCAAGCGGCCCTGGGCATCGATGCCGCCCCCCACCCCCACCACCCTGCCCTGGTCAGAGGCTGAGTGGTCTCCCAGGGCCCTGCCATGCAGCCCAGGCCGAGAGCCCTCAGTTCCCGGAAGCAAGTTCACCAGCAGGGCTTCTAGGAAGTCCCGTGTAGGCAGGGGTGGGGGAGGGATATCAGGTGATAGCGGGGAAGTGGGGCAAATGGGGTCAGAGCCCAGAGTAGTTGTGGACCTTGGGAGGCCCAGAGTCTGGGGGCTGGGTCCGGGCTCAAACCACCCACCTGGTGGACAGCTTTGGCCCCAGATATAGGGAAAAGCTTCTGGAAAGCTTAGGGCAAAGGGTAGGGAATAATGAGTCAGTACTGCCCTTCCCAGACAGGGCCGCCTTCCCACCCTCCACCCCCACGTACACTGGCAACAGGGACAGAGAACCCACGGCCTCATCCCAATGCTGCCCACAGTGGCTGGGCTGGGAGTGAGTTGCCCGGGGCATCAGCATCCAGCCAGGCTGGTGCCAGCCTCTCCTGCCTGGGTCAGACCCCAGGGCTTCCCCTAGGAGGACAGGAGAGGAGGCAGGCACACTTCCACGAGGATGGAACCCCAGCAAACTGTGTGAGCAGCGGGGAGGGGTCCTGGGAGCACAGCCCCGAGGACGGCCGCGTGGGGTAAGGTGGGGCAGACACCAACCAGGACAGCCGCGGTGGGGGGCGGGGGCAGATCCTGGGTAGCTACGTGTAGACCCAGCCCGGGTGTCACAGCTGCTCCAGCCACCCAGCCCCCGGCCCTGCCCAGCAGCCTCTGCCCGTGGCCTCTAACCTAAGGCTGACTGCCCCTCCCACTCTCTGCCCCAAACTGGGTCCCTGAGGATCCCAGGAAGTTATAAGTGTGGACGCTGGTCCTCACGGCCGCCTCCCACCAGCCCTTAGGGTGGGAGATATACACTGCCTGGGCCCCACCACGGGGACACTCTTTCCTCAGGGGACACTGGCCTTCCCCTCTCCCACTATGGATTTCCAGCCTCCCGCCCACCACAGCAGGTGACACCCAGCCCCTGCCTGGGCCAAGGTTGAGGGGCCCACATCCCTGAGCCTCCGGACACTGGGCCCCCAGTCAGCAGGGCAGTGCCCAGGAATCAGTAGGCCTCTTGGTATAGACAAGAAGGCCTAGAGTCAAGAGAAATGGGTGGGTAGCCCCCCTTGGCACTTGGAGGCATCTGGGCATCTGCTGGACAAATGGGTCAAAGGTGGCGGTAATGGGCCTGGGGCTCAGGGGGTACAAGCTAGTCAGACCCGTGGCTGGAACAGGTGGGAAGGTTGGGTCATGGAACCCCAGTTCTATGAGGTGCTCCATGCTAAAGGTGCTGTGGTCAAGTGCAGGGTCCCTTGAGGAGCCTCAGGGTATCTGTGGTCATGGCTGAGCCGCTCAGAGGCCCACCAAGGAGCCACCCACTCAGGGCTTCCAGGGGACACACCCTGAAATATGCCGGGATGGCCCATGATGGGAATCACAGCAGGTTCACTAAGTGGAGGCAGGTTTGAGGACCCTGAGTGTCAGGCTGTGGCCCATCCTTCCAGACTGAAGGATTCTCAGTCACAGTGAACTGGTTCAAGTGCCCTGGGAGCCAAAGGTGAAGCCATGTACACCAGGACCCTGCTCCTGCTGTCGTCCCCTCACCTTTTGCTCCACCTCCAGGAAGCGCTGGAGGTCAGTGGCGTCCAGGTAGTCCTTGTGGTCGCTGTAGGTCAGCATGAGCAGATAGAGGTCCCGGCGGGTGGACATCATCTTGTAGAAGGCACAGAACTCCTCAAAGCTCAGTGTACCCTGGTGGTCATCTGTGTCTGCCTCCTGCAAGCCAAAGCCTCTGGGTCCCCCAGTGTCCCACCCCGATAGCTCCCTGGGATCCCTGCAGCAGTGAACTTACTGGGATCTCGCTCCAACTCTCCCACCAAGAAGCCACTGAGCGATCCTTTCACACGGATCTGACCCTGCCCTCCCAGTCCCAGTCTTTCATGGTCAACTTGCACCTACACCTGGCACAGTCACCCCACGTTGAGAGCCAACATCCAACATTGGAGTCAAAACCCCACTATGGGAGTTAATGCCCCTCCTGGGAACCAACACTCTAAACTGGGAGCCAACACCCTACCCTGGAGTCAACACCCCACTCTGGGAGCCTACACCCTACATTGGAGCTAACACCTTACCCTAGAGTCAACACCCCACCCTGGAGCCAACATCTCACCTGGGAGTCAACACTCTACCCTGAGATCCAACACCCTATTCAGGAAGCCAACATCCCATCCTGGGGATCAACACCTCACTTTGGAATCAACACGGCACTCTGGGAGCTAACACCCCACCCTGGAGTTAATGCCCACCCTGGGCTGCGAGCCTGTAATTACAATTGCTGCCCATTGATTAGAAAAGCACAAGGCCCCAGGGTGCACAGGAGTGTCCAGGCTTCAGTCTCCACAGCAGAGATGAGAGGACCTGGCCACTGTCTTTCTCTTGCGGACGGGGCAGCTCACACGACTCCTGCAGGAACCGCCGGGGGCAAACCCACCGAGACCCCAGTGAGACCATGAACTTCTTCATGAACCCACTTACTCAGGGAGCATCTACTGAAGTGTC
The DNA here is from genome assembly GCF_014898765.1 of Herpailurus yagouaroundi. Taxonomy (NCBI): domain Eukaryota; kingdom Metazoa; phylum Chordata; class Mammalia; order Carnivora; family Felidae; genus Herpailurus; species Herpailurus yagouaroundi. Next base: position 1,290,089 of record NW_024412388.1, on the reverse strand, counting down.
AGACCCTGGGAACACCAAACGCCAAGGCTAGGGACAGACACAGAGGACAAGGGCACCCAGCGACTGGAGGCCAGGCTGCCCAGAGGAGCCTGAGGTGCCCTGGGGCCACGGTGATCCCTGGGAATGGACAAGAAAGGTCCCGTAGAAGGTGCTGATCCAGAGCCCCAGTTCTTAGGGCTGGTGGGGTGGGGGTGGGGTGTGAGAAGGACCTGTCTGGAGGTTGGCTGCACAGCAGGCATTGACATTGGGTCAGCACCATGGACAGCAGCGCTTCCGGCTCTGAGCGCCATCTGGAGTCTTTCCTTATGTGGTGACACAATCTGGGGTGGCTGGGGGGTGGGTGCCACGTCCCTGAGGCCCTCTCTGAACCAGAAGCATCACCAGAGAATCAAGTGGCCACAGCCACCCCCATGTCCCTGTCCCCAGGGAGAGTACTGCTCTTGGGAAGGCCAGTCCTGGCTCGGCACTGAAGTGGACACCCAGCAAGGCCCCAGTATCCCACCCCAGGACCCCAGCGTCTGTGCCAAGCCTGGGACAGGACCAGAGCCCAGAGCCACATGCGCAGGGGCCCAGAAGACACCAGACAAAGACCTCATTGTGCCTGGAGCTCGGTTTGAGGACAGCCCTGGGTCTGAGAGCCGGCAGGCTCAGCCAGGCTCTGGCTGTAGGCTCTGGCTCACACTGCAGACCAAAGGACCCCCCTGGGACAGAGCCGGGCCAGCAGCCCTCCCCAGGGTGTGGCTGGAGCCAGGCAGAGATTCCCAGTGTGTCGAGTGTCCAGCCCGCAGGGCGATTTGGCCTCCCCCCATCCCCAAGTTCTGTGCTGGGCGGTCCGGCCGGGAGCCCAGCGCGGGGTGGCTGCCTGCTCTCTGTCCAGCTGCCAGCCCGCGGGGTGAATGAGAATATTTTATGAGGATGAAGCCCTCGGGAAACCCTTAAGGACAGACCCGGCCCCTGAGCCCCAGGATTGCCTCCCGATGTAATTCCTCGGCCCCTCTTTCCACAGACCGTGACTGCAGCAGGTGAAGGCACGCTCGGCTGGAGCTGTTCTGCGGCCCGAGGCCCACACTGGGCCTGCACTCCACTGTTATCTCAGACTTAATGAAACTATGTTCAAGGCGCTCTTTACCCACCACACAGATCTTTCCTTTGATGAGGCCCTTCCAGGTGGTGGAAACAATACAGAGACTCCTCGACCACCGGACTGACGCTAATTATCAGAGCTGCTCTGCCTGACTGGAGGCCAGGCCTCCTTCTCTGGGGTCCAGAGCCCCGCAAGGTCGGCCGCAAAGATGGCCAGGGAGGCCCAGGCACTCAGGGACTACCGTGGACAAGGCTGCTGGGGTCTGAGCTACCCAGGGCCTGGGGTCCCCAGCTCTAGGCCAACATCAGTGCCCCATCCCTGTTGCTCACTCCCCCTCCAGAACCAGCCCGGAGTCCGCCCCACCTGCAGGCCCCACAGACAGGCCGCAGGGTCTGTCCCCACTGCTCTGGGATTCCTCGAGGGGATCTGGTTGGAGCCCAGACACAGCCAGGCCGAGGGCTGGTCAGAGGGCTCTGTGGGGAGCCCCTGTGCCGAGAGAGCACGTGAGAGGCCCAGTGTCCCTAGAAGAGGGGCAGGTGGGCATGGGCTCCCCAGAGCTCCCAGCGTGGTGCATCGTCAAGCCAGGACTTTGCACTGGACCTGTCTGTGCACGCTCACCCCATTCTGTGAGGGTACACTCCTCTCCTCCCACCTCACCGGCCAAGCTGGACCCCAAGTTCTAAGCCAGCCTATTGCCTGGCCCCTGACAGCCTCACCATTCTGGAAGGGCCTCTCAGCCCAGAGCTGTCCCTGGAGGTAGGGTAGGCAGGGTACAGGTAGGGGGCTGATCTTCAGGTCTGAGCCATCTGACAGCTCCTCACTGCCCGGGCAGGGGCCCTGTGAGCCCCCCTAGTCCCTGACCAGCAGCCCGAGAGCATCCCACTCGCCCCTTCATTCATGCACAGACCCTTGTGCTCTGAGCTGCGGGGTCCCCACCCCCGCTCTGGCCAAGAACCACCAGCTGTCTATGGTGAGAGCACAAGTGAAGCCACCGGGGGCCGTGCCTGGTGGAGCAGCTGGCTCTGTGCCTGTGCGTGTGTGCATGTGTGTGTGTGTATGTGCCCGCGTGAGAGAGACAGAGAGAGAGAGCGCCCTCCTCCTGGGTCTGCTTGCCCATCAACTCCACAAACCGGGACCCAATGATGCCACCTTTCCTCCCCGCTGCTCCAGCAGGAGTTCCGGAAAGAGAGAAACTAATTACAGACAATAAAGGCCGCCTCCCAGCTGACAGATGCATTTTCATAACTTCTAACACCGGGGTGGTTGCAACCGGGAGGCTGCAGGGGGCGGGGAGCCAGAGCTGAGGCTGCAACACGGGCCAGTGTGCACCCTGGACCCCGCCAGGCCGGCGTGCCTCATCAAGGCTGGGGAGTCGGCGGGGGGGGGGGGTGGAGGAAAGGGGGTGCAGCCTCCTCTGGGTGGTTTCCCTCAGGGACCCACACCTGCCCCAAATACCTAGGCTGCCAGGGAGGGCCCCGCACAGCTGCAGAGAGAGAGGCGGCCACTTGGGGCATCTCAGCGGACGCAGGGCGCAGGGCGAGGGGCAAGCCGCTTCCTGGCCTCCCACTGACTGCGGGCCCAGAGACCCCGCCCAGGACTTCCCGCCGCTCGGGCAGGGCCCCTCCTCTCCGGACGCAGCCTCAGCCCCACAGAGCCTGTGCCCCGGGTGCCAGAGGCAGGGGACCCCACCTGGAACATCTGCTTCACCCTCTGCCGGGGCAAGTTCACGTTCAGCTTGTGCAGCAGCTGCAGAACCTCGCCGATGCTCAGGCTGCCGTCCCCGTTCTTGTCCGCCTCGTCGAATGTCTGCTTCAGCCACTTTAGGGCCGAGTCAGGGACCAACACGGGTCCAGCAGGCCCAGCGCGCCCCCCCCCTCCCCTCCCCCAAACGTGTGACCCGGCCAGGGGCGGGAGAGCCCCACCCAGGGACCCGCCCCCCGAGACCAAGGATATTGGTCCCTAGTGCGCTGGCGCCGGGCCAGGCTGTCCTCGTCGCTGATGCCGGCCATGAGGTAGCGCAGGCCCGTGACCCAGGTGCGCGCCTCGTCCCCGCTGGGCGAGACCAGGTCCAGCGACTCACGGTGGCTGCCGTGATAGATGCTGAAGCAGCAGTTGGGGTCGAAGCTGCCGTCTGGGTAGCGTTGGAAGATCTCGGACTGCCGCCCTTCACTCACCTCCTGGATGGAGTCGATGGAGACTGCGGGCAGGCAGGGGCGCCGGCCGGTCACAGCCTGTCCCCAGGGGCTGGCGCCCCCGCCCGCCGCAGCAGCTTGCCGCGCTCGGCCCGCGAGAGACAAGGCCGGTACCTTTGTGGGTCCCCTTCCCATCTGAGCCTGGGGAGCCCACCCCTCCCTGCTCTGCTCTGACCCTGAGGGCTGCTCCCCACTCCCCCGGGGTGTGAGAAAGGCTCGTGCTCTCGGGGGCAGCCCCCTCCCCCTAGTTAGCAACCCCAGGCGCGTGGCTTCTGCACTAGCCGAGGCTGCAGGGTGAGGGAGCCCAGACAGGCCAATTCTGTCCGTCAGGCTCCAGCCAGCTCGCGTCTCCACTCTGACAGGGCGACTGGCCCGATCCCGCGCCGCCTCCCTAGGAGGCTCTGGCTCCAGCAGGCCGCGGGGCCAGGGGTGCGGCGGGGTCCTGCCCGGCGGGCACCAGCTCCGGGTCCACCAAGGATTTCATTACTGGCCACAGCACCCGGGGCTCCACGGGGCCTCCGTTCCATAGCTGAATTACCACGAGGAGACGAGTTCTCAGGTCTGTTCCTGCACAGGCGGCAGGGCCCCTCCCAGCCGTGCAGGGCACAGGCATCCCCTCTGGGAGCCCGGCCCCCTGGGCTGGGCCCCGACCACCTCCCAACACCACCCGCCCATCTCCTGCAGCCCTGCCCGGCAGGCTCCGTGCCCTTCTGGGAGCTATCCTGGGCAGAGCTGTGATGGAGGGGGGACTTCGTGCAGTGAGGGGGGGTGTCCCTCCTGTCCTCTGCTCCCACCCCCTGAGCTCCCGGGAGTACAGAGCCCGCCTACAGGGCGGGGGGCCTGCCCACCTCTCTTCTCCAGTTCCCTGCATGCATGCGTGTGCATGGCAGGGGCGGGGGTCCCGGGCCCTAGACTAGGGGGTGCTGGCAGGGGACAGCTGCCCCCCATTCCTCCCTCCTCAGGATCCTCCAAGGCTAGAGTCAGGTCTGAGTACCACACACGGCCTCCCCCAGTCCCGGCCTGCCCACCCCTGCCTTATCACCGCTCCCACATGATGCCCAGTACAGGGAGCAGTGCCGGGCCCAGAGGAGGGGCCCCATCTGAGCATCATGGGCCCAGAGGGCAGCCCCACGCACCACCCCCCCACCACCACCACCAGGATGCCTCCCAGGGGCTCCGCGCCAAGGCTCCCAGGCCCCATGGCGGTAGCTGTGCCCTTGGCAACTGCGGGGCTGAGGCCCTGCCCTGGTGCAGCTGGGTCTCTCCGGGCCTGGGAGGACCCTGACGTGTCCCTTCCTGCCTCCAGCCTGGTCCCTGACAGGCCCTGCTGCGACGTCCACCTCGCCCTTCCACCCCTGCAAGAACCCTCCAGCCCAGGCCCCCTCCTACCCCGGGCGGCCCTGCAGCCCCCACGCCCCATGCCAGTCCTCATGCCCCAGGTCGCCTGAGCTAACATGTGGCACTGAAGCCCTGCCCTCCATGTGCCCCGCAAGGGTCTCTCTCTGTTTACGGCAGGTCTAGACCCGGCTACACTGAAGGAAGGGCCGTTTTTTTGCTCCTCAGACCATCCCAGATGGGCTCTCAGTCCCCACAGTCCTACAGGCCCTGATCCCTCTGCGCCTGACGCCCAGAGATCACCTCGAAACCGCAAGGCCAACCAGATGCCTGTGTCGGGCCCGGAGGCCCCTGGAGACTTCCCCAGCTGCCTCGTGGCCGCCCGCTCCCCCCCAGGGCAGCTCCCAGCTCCGCCCCCCCGGGGCAGCCCGCTTCCCCCAAGGCAGCCCCCAGCTCCCCCCGCCCCCAAGGCCGCCTGCTCACTCTTGGCCTTCTCGTTCTTGCGCGAGGGCCGCCAGCGGATGCAGGAGCGATGCTCGTCCAGGAAGTAGAAGCGGACCAGGCCCTTGGAGCTGCCGCGGAGCTTCACCATCTGGGTCCCCGCCTGCATGGCGCTCATGCATCTCTCCACTGGGCGTCATGGACACGGCGGGCAGAAGACAACCGACACAAAGACAGAAGGGGCGCCGTGAGAGCCGGGCCAGCCCTACCGCCCACCACCCCGTGCACAAGGGGTGCAGAGACCGTCCACCCGCCCGCCCGCCGGCCCTCCGCGGGGGCGGGTTCCTACCCCCAGGCGCTGGCCCCGGGCCACAGGCCCAAGCTCAGAAACAGACCGAGCCACCCAGCCCCGGCCACGGCCACCCTCCCCAACTGCCCCGGGCCAGGCGAGGTCCCAGGCAGGACCCTGTTCCTCTGCAGCTTGGTTTCGCTTCACTCCAGCCACCGTGTCCATCCCAGCCCCAGTGACTGCCGTGACCTGCCCCAATGCCTGCGACACACGAGGGGCTGTGGTGGCTGAGGCCGTGCTCAGGAGCTGCCGTGCATAAGGGCCTCTGTGGGTGGCCAGGCTGTGGTCTAACCTGGGAGCCTGCACCTGCTTCCCGTGCCACTGGGGAAAGCCGGCCTCCTCCTCCTCCTCCCTGCAGGAAGGGTGAGGGTCTGTCCCTAGAGGCCACAGAGCGGGGCCCCGGGAGGTCAAGGCAGCACCAGGCTTCAGCTCCAGAACACAAACCCTCCTCCCAGCACCCCTCCCCGCCCTCCCTTCCCCTCCTCTGTCCACTTGGCCTCCTGTCTGCAGCTCTCACGTCTCCCAGGTCCTGAGGGGAGGGGGTCCCAGCCAGGCCAGCAGCCCCCCAGGGCTGGACAGGTTGCAGGCTCTGGGGCTCCAGGCCGGGGATGGGTCAGCCCCAGCCCCCCCGGGCCCTTCACACCTACTTACAGAAAGCCCAGGACTGCTGCAGCATCGATAATTCAACCCCACATGAGCCACCCACTAAGGGACCCCCTGGAGGCAATGCCACCCGAGGAGACCAGCCCGTGGGACTCCTCACGCTCCAGGGTGGTGGGGGGAGAGCCCACAGGGAGGCCGAGCTCCACAGAGACACCGAGAAATGAGGATGCAGGTGAGGCTGCTGGTGCACAGGTAGCAAGAGGGGAGGGATAAGGCAGGACAGGGGGAGGGGGGCGGGTGCAGAGGCCAGAACAGGGTCCAGAAGGGGCACCCAGACCAGGCCCCAGGGGCGCGGGACACAGTCCCAAGTGGGGCCTTCCGTGGGCCGGCCCAGCCAGGACAGACACAACCTTCCCATCACCGGCCGGGCAGGCCTCCACCCCACCCCTGCCTCACACCAGCGAGGAGCATTCTGCCCCCCTCTAGGCGCGGTCTCGCCCCTCACCAGCACGCTAGCCCCAGCGCATCCCGGCTGAAGGTGCCACCCCCACCCCTGCAAAGTGCCAGGGACCCCTCAGCAAAAGTTTTATAGCCACCTGAGTGCCCAGCCAGCATGCCCACCACAGCCCTGCCCCTGATCCCCGAACCCCCACCCTCCCTGCTGCCTGCCTGGCGCCCTGGGGTCAGACAGGTGGGCCGGGGGTGCAGCGGGAGCCCCGTGACCCCCAGAGGGAGACCCGAGGGGCAGGAGGTCATAGGTTTGCTTTGGAGGAGGGGGGCCTTTTGCACGCCCAGAAGCAGCCCCCACCCTCCTGGCCCCTGTGGCTCTGAGGCTGCACTCCCGCCGAGGAGGGCCAGGCCTGCCCCCTTACCTAGCGGGCCGAGCTGCCACGGCGGGGACACGGCCACGCTCGCTCCCACCCAGAGGAGGGCCTCTGCCAGGCAGGCCACTGTTCCCCCGGTCCGGCTGGGGGTAGACGGCCAGGGGACAGACATGCTAGGACGATGGCCAGGGGTGGCTCACGGAGGCCAAAGGACGCCCGCGTCCCCCACCCCGCCTCAGCAGCAGGTCAGGCAATGGCGGGTGGCACAGGGGCTCCACGGGCCCTCCTTCTCTCTTCCTCCTCTTCCTCCTCCTGCTTAGAGCCTTGCGAGGCCCCCGCGGGGCTGCTCCCAGGTCCCTCTGGCATTGGCCCAACCGTCACCTGCCGTCCTAGATGGCCCCCAGGTCAGCCTGCCCATCCACCAGGGCCACGAAGGGATCCCCAAAGAAGCAGCGTCCCAGAGTCTGAGGGCAGGGCAGCCGCAGGGCCTCTGCAAGCCCCGCCCACCCCCTGCCCAATCCCCTGTGCTAATCCAAGCCCGGGTCCAGCCCAGCTGGCCAGAGGATTTAGGCCAAGGGAACTCCCAGCTGGAGACCAGGAGGGCAGCAGGCAGCCCCCACGTCCCGGCTGAGCGACAACAGGCAAGACAGAGAGGCCACTCCAGGACCCAAAGAACACCGCTGTAAGGCCTGGGGTGACGGTCCTCATGGGACCGTCCACTGTCCCCCCACCGCCCTCCCTGCTGCCCCTTCTCTGTCCCAGCCTGAGCCCCAGAATCGCCAGCTCCCAAGCCCACGTCCCTGGTACTTGCCAGGGGCTCTGAGGGGCTCCTGTGGTCCCCGGGGTGGGGGTGAGGGGTGACGGGAGCAGCAGAACCCCACCCTCAGTGTCCAGCCCTCCGTGGGCCGCAACCAGGAGCCGAGCTGGGCGGGCTGCCTGCCCAGGCCTGTCTGGCCCGGGGAGGGCCTGGGACACGGGGGGCCCCTTTCTGCTTCGACTCCTAGCCCTGGAGGGACAGTTGCTGCTCCCCAAGCCTGGGTCCCGTGCTCCCAGACGCCTCATCCTGCTCCGGGCCCCCGGCTGTGCCGCCTCAGCTCCCAAGGACCAGCCCCTGGGCAGAGAGCTCCGGGAGGCGGCCCACTGCCCTGGGCGCATTCGTCGCCGAGCTCTGCCCCCAGAGGCTGCCCTCCCTTGGTGGGCCCGGCCTGGTGGGGGAGAGCCGGGCCCAGGGAGGACCTGCTTGCACATCTGCTGACCGGACACGAGGCCCACTCACGGCGACACCAGCGAAGGCCCAGAGGAGGACAGCCCTTTGGGGCGGGCAGCTCTGGACACGAGGAGGAGAGCTGGGCAAAGACAGACAGACGGTGGCACGCCCCCCTCTCCCGGGGCGCGAGGCCCGAGGGGCAGAACCCCACCTCACGGTCACATCGACCAGCGGCCGCGAGGACTGGCGCCCGGTCCCGAGGACCTCGGAGCCCGTCTGCCGCCGAGCCCCCGAGCCCCTGGTGCCCCGCGTGCCCCCTACCCAGGCATCACTGGGCTGTCACCTTTCCATCCCCAGCACAGAGGCGAGTGGCTGGGGCCTGGGCCACAGAGCTGGGCGCAGCCCGGTCCGAGGTCGGAGCTGGGGGGCGGGGGGTGGGGAGGCGGCAGGCCATGAGGAGCTAGTGATGGGTGTCCCAGGCTGACCACAGGGAACAGGGCCCCACCTGACCAGAGCCAACGCAGTCGACTCAAAGCCAAATGCCAGAACCCAATTAGGAGCCTTTGCCAGAGCGGCTCCGAGTCAGTCCCTTCAGGAGGCGGCGCCATGTGGAATCAGCTTAGGAAGCCACCAGCCTCTAGAAAGGGAAAGGGTCCTGGGTCTCCTCCAGGAGACGCGGCTGCCGAGCCCTGACAGCCTCTGCGTGTTCGGGGGCGGCTGGAGCGGGGCAGAGGGACCAGAGCAGGAGGCCGGGAGGCGGGTCCGAGGCTGGCTCCCCAGGCCGCACCTGCCGGTCCTGTGTCACGGCCCCATTCCATCGGCGGACCCTCCCTGACGCTGGGGCATCCCCTCCTGCCTCAAAGCCTGCGGCTCTTCAAACCCAGGTTACACCTGGCCACACCTGCACCTCTTTCCTCCCCCACACCGGCCCCTTTCTGGGGTCTTCTCGCCTCCCCCCGGACAAAAGCTCCCTGAGCCGGCCACACCCTGCCATCCTCGGGTCAGGCCCCTGGACTCTCAGCCCAAATCAATGGTCTCCTGCCATCAGCCAGGGGGGCTCTGGTGCCCTAATCTCCCTGGGCAGGGGGCCCAGGAGGGGACCCACACTGAGTGGCCCTGCACCCCTGAGTCCTCCTCAGCCAGCCCAGGGTGGTCCTCACTGACCCGGCGGAGGACGGTCCAATCCGTCCAGCCTGATGCGGGGCTCTGCCACCAAAGCCCCTCTGTTGCCCGCAAGACCCTGGTGACCCCCACCTGAGCTCTGACACTCTGACCAGGGTCTGAGGACACCGTGGGGGGGGGGGATGGCTCCTGACTCTGGGGACACCATGTTGCCCCCACAGTGCCGCTGAGCATGCTGGGTACCTGCAAAGGCCATGCCCCAGGCGATTGCCAAGCTGGGCTTGAACCCAGGACAGGCCCTGAACCCCGATGGCTCAGCCCCCCAAAGCGGAGGCAAGTTCCTCCCTTCCCACCCTCCCCCACAGGGGCTGAGCCCCAGACCTCTAAGGGAGGGGCAGCAGAGCCCAAAAGAACCAAGCACAGAGCAGGGGCACCTACCATTGACCAGATCCCCAAACGCACGAGCCGGGCCCCCGTGTCCACAGGTGGTCACCAGAGCCAGCCCCCCCCCCCAACTCCTTCAGGGTCACAGAAGGGAACAGGTCCCAGGACCGGAGAAAACCCCCACCCCAGGTGCTGCGTGGGAGCAGACCCAGGCCAACACCGGGAGGGATAGGAACCCAGCCCACCCCACCCATGGGCTCACTCCCTCCGTACCCAGGACACTCGCCACCACCCCGCCTGGCCTGCGAGCACCAGCCGCCCAGAGCGTCCGGGGAAGACTGACATCCCGGCACCCTGACCCCAGCCAGAGTCCACTCCCTGGTCGGTCCCCACCTCTGGCCCCAACAGTGCCATAGATGTGGCCGCCAGAGCAGCCACATGTCACCAGCCCTGCGGGGGCTCAGTCTCCACACTTGGCCTCCAGAGCCTGGAACCAGTCTACACTTGACCTACCCGGGTCAGCCAGGAGCCTCGCCAGGAAGGGGCAGGAGGGCTCCAGGGGTCCCCCCAGCCACTTCCTCCTCACGCCTGCCCCGCACACCTCTCTCCTGGCTCTCAGTCCTGTGACCTGAGTTGCTCCTCTGAGCATCCTCCCGCCTGCCCTGTGGCTTCCGGACGAGACCGCACACGTTCATCTGCACACTGCCTGATCCCCCGGGGCACCGCCGGGCAGGGACCACCCTGTCCTGTCTTGCTCTGTCCCTGTGCCATTCGGGACTGCCCCACAGCAGAAGCACAGGCTGGGCCCCTGGTGCCAAGGCCGCCAAGCCAGCCCCGCGAGGTGACATGAGTCAGCGCCCGGCATGGCCGTCACTGGTCAGCTAGTGGCCGTCCAGCCTCCAGGGCTTGGCCACCGCCAGCCAGTGCCGGCACCTCCGGCTGCCGTCCCCGAGGAGGCTGGTGCCTGGACACGCCCGGCACAGATGAACGGGTGGCACCCCCTCCCGGGGGGGGGGCGAGGGCACAGGGAGGGCTCCCCCCACACTGACACCCCAGAGGAAAGGTCCCCATGACCTTCCTCAGCTCGGCCCTGCACCGTGGCTGAACCGCTGACTCGGATGGCCTGCCTGTCTCCATGCCTCAGTTTCCCTGTCTGTCAGAGGATGCCCCACAGGCCCTCCCTCCTCGATTCCTCCAGTGGCCACGGGACACGGTGGCAGCTTCCCCAAGGGGGAAACGTCCTCGCCATCAGAAGCTGGCCAGCACTGGCTTTTTCCTTTTTACACTGGAGGCTGAGCCTGCCCTCACACAGGAGGGGGCAAGAGGCCAGGGGCAGTCAGCACCCCCGCCTCTTCCCTGGGAGGACTGGAAAGTGCAACAAAGCCCACAAACGATGCCCAAAGGCTCCCCTGTGCGAGCACGCGCACTCACCGGCACTCTTGAGGTGTCACGGGCCCCCGTCCACGATGGGTGTGCGCACGGGTCAGGCCCTCCCTTGCCCCTTCACTGAGCAAATGAGCGCAGGGGTCAGGGTGTGGGGCGCGTTCCTCCCCCCTCCCTGAGGGCACCGGCCCTGGGTCCCAGGCTGGGCAGCGCCCCCCCCCCCCACCCGCCAGCCCCTCTCCCCTCCGACATTTCTCTGCCTTTTCGAAGGATCTTCAAGGGAGCCCTTCCGTGTCCACTTGACTCAGAACAGACAGCAACGGCCGGACACACAGAGCCCGAGGCTCGACTGGCCTGGAGGCCGGCCTGTCCCTGCCACAGCCCTCACCGGTCCTCAGCACCCCCCCTGTCGCCCCGAGCCGCATCTCTGCTCTCCACCGGGGCCAGTTCCGCACGCAGCGGGCACTCAGGCTGTGCTTGGGTGGAGAAGAAGAGGAAGAGGTCAGCAGGCCCCAGCTGCTGCACCGGGCTCCCGCGCGCACCCACGGGGGATCGGCCCGGCCCCTGGCCAGCGCCTCACAGGAGGGAGGGACAGGCCCACACACATATGGCGGAGATTATTTAAACGTCTGAGAAGCAGCTCGCGCCCCCCTCCCCCTGCCCGTCTGGGCGCCTCCTCCCAACTATTTTTATTTTATCAGGGAGTGCGAGTCGGCTCCCTCAAGCCCCCCTCCCCGCCCCAGGCAGGACTCCAGGGTGACTGTGCCCAGCGCCCAGGGGGCACAGGAGCCAGGACTGGCCCGAGGGTCTGCACGAGGGCAGCAGACCCTGGGGGGGGGGGGTGGGGTTGGCCAGGCCAGCGAGGCCCAGGGCTGGCCCCGGACAAGACTGGGGGAGGGCCGGGGGACAGGGGAGCAGCCGGGGATGGGGCTTCACGCCGGACACTCCACCTGCCAGGATGTGCCTTTCTCCTCCCGCAGCATCCTCGCCGTGGGGCCAGAGGCTCAGCCTTCTTGCAAGAGCCAGGAGAGAGTTTTGTGGGCAGGGGGGCCTAGCCCCGCGGCATCACCTGGCTCAGAAGCAAGGGGGCCCGAGGGCATCGTGGGGGTGGACCAGCCAGACTTTGCTCTGCCCCTCTGGGCTGCTTCAGGCCACCCCACCCTTTCCTGAGAGTGCCATCGGGTGGAGACGGGCTCTGGCAGCCAGCGATGTCCCGCCCCCCCCGGCCGACTGACCGGCCCCGGGCCCGGGCCCGCACCTGCCACCCACGGAGGCCCTGGGTGCCTGCGCTTCTGGGCAGGGAACGGCAGCAGCCTGGCCCATTCCTAGCCGGTGACACAGGATCCTGCCAGGACCAGCCCTGAGGGAAGGCCAGCGGGAACTTTCTGTCTGTCACCCGGTAGGGTGTGAGGGGCCAGGAGTCCACAGCTGTCCAGGCTCCTGAAGCAGTGGGTATCCGGTGCCCAGTGCCCTCCCGCTGCAGAAACCCCTTCCCATGCAATGGGCCACCACACTGTCACTGAGGCTGCTGGGCACCACGGGGACATGGGTCTTCAACACAGGGTGGGGTCCCAATATCCTGCTTTCCTCTGCCTGCCCAGCAGAGCCCAGGGCCTGCTCACACCGGTGAGGGTCTTTCCCGCAGTGGCTCTCCCTTTGCCTCCTCCTGTCTTGGTGGCCCCCAGCTCAGCCACAGCAGTGGCATTAATCACACTGGACAGTCGTGTGGGGAGAGGACTCTATTTATAGCCTGCCCTCACAGGTGCCTTGGTTCATGGGCTCTGGGGGCTCCTGTCCCAGACCCCGGCCCTCATCTCCCAGGCACTGGCTGAGCAGAGGCCGGGAGGGGGCAGGACGGCCATCACACAGTCACATCGGCCTGGCCTCCCTGGAGGCAGGTGCCCAGCTTTGTCGGCTTTGTCTGATGGGCCTACCCCCGGGAGCCCCCGGGAGCGGCTGGAGAAGCAGAGAGAGACTTCCAGCGGCTCTGGGGGTGGGGGCATGTTCCTGAAAAGCCACCAGATGGACTGGGCCTGCCTGCTGGGAGGAGAGGAAACTCCCGCAGGTTGGGGGGGTTGGGGGTCCTCCCTTCACTGGCGGAACCGGCCGTCCCCACCCCACACCCACCTGGGCCCGCGCAGGAGGCAGGCGGCAGCTGGCGGGGCTGGACGGCCGCCGGCAGAGTGGGCACGGAGCCACGGAGGCGATAGGAAACAGAAGAAGGCTGAGCCCGTGGACTGATCCCTGGGCCCCGCCGCTCCTGCCGGCCAGGGCAGCTTCCTCGAGAGCCCTGGGGCCTCAGGCACCTTGAGGACTCTCCAGAAGCAGCCGGGCTCTCCCAACTTGACTTCCTAAAGTCCCCTCTATCTTGTCCCCGTGTGGCTGGGGATGGGACCTCCCTGAGCGTCACCCTGACTTCCCTCGATTCTGTCCCCCCACATGCCCACCGTGGACCTGGGAGGGGGTGCAGGAGGGGCCACCCACACCCGGCCCACGGTCAGTGCCACCACAGGGGCCTGAACAACAGGCAGTTTCCAAAGGTCAGCAGCTCAGCTGACCGGGGCCAGGGCCCGATCACCGTGAACCCAGGACCAACACGAGTCACTGGGACTGAGAACAGCTTCCTCCTCTCTTCACCCGATCGTCCGGCACCCGAGGCCCCAGCCTGGAGTCTTCAAGGGCCAGCTGTCCCTGGCTGGCACACCGACCCGTTCGGGATGGGCAGTGTCTTCTCCCTCCAGCTCTCAAGAGCCGGACAAAACATCCCGTCCTGGAAAGGGTGTCCGTCACCCTGCCCGAGGGGCCTTTTCCACACAGGAAGTCTGTCCAGCCGGCAGAAGCCCACGTAAGCCGTGCTGGGAGCAAAGTCCCAGAAGAAACAGGCACTTCTGATTACTCCTCCCTCCTCGATGCCTCTGCCCCCGACAGCCTGCAAGGAGCACGGAGCTGGCCTCTGCGCCCCTCGCTCGCACCCTGTCCTGGCCTCTGCGCCCCTCGCTCACGCCCTGCCCGTCCCCCGGCTTTCCAGGAGAAAGGTGCCAGGAGCTTGGAAGCTAAGCCATCGGCTCATTAGCTGTGCAGATGGGGGGCCGGACCCAAGACTCCAGCCCATCTGCTCTGTCCTCAGCTGCACATTTGAGACTGTTCTCTCCCGGGGTGTGGGGGGAGGGGCGCAGCACACTCCTCCCAGCAGACAAGGGCCAGGCCACATGTCTCCCCCTCGAGGCCAGCTGAGACCCTGACCCAGGCAATGGGGGCACGAGGGGCCTCAGGCCCTGCTGCTGCCCTCCTCCCCTCCCAGGACCAGGGCTCTTCCCTTCCTGGCTGCAGAGCCTGGGTGTGTCAGGCCTCCCTGGACCCTGGGGGCAGCCGGTCGCCCCCCTGGTTCGCAGGCAGGCATCCCGCACCCCGGAACCCTTGGTGTTGACCCAGGTTGACCAAGGCTGGCTGCTGATTCCATGGATCTCTCTGCAGGCCAGATAGGCAGGGATGTGCTGGGCCAGGCTCTCCCCAAGGACCAGCCACTATGGGACCCCCTGCCCCACACTGGCATGGGGGCTGTGGTCATCCGGGGGGGGTGTCCCGACGAGCGGCCCAAGCACACAGCCAAGCCGGGAGTGTCTGCACCACCAGCCCTCCACTGCCATGCTGTCCTCCACTCATAAAGGGCATCTCAGCAAGAGAAGGGGGTGGTGAGGGGACAGGCATCCTGGAGCATCACACACACAGGGCGCACTCTGCTCACAGACACTCTACCAAGGCAACTCCACGCCATCGCTGTCTTCCACAAGAGACTCAGAGAGGGTTGTTGTCTGCCTGTGGTCACACAGCCCATCAAAGGCACCGCCAGGGTCTCGCCCTCAGACGACCTGGCAGTAATGTCCCCACTCCCCCGCCTGCTCTCCGAGGCTCCACAGTCCCTCCCGTGTGTCCACACCAATCAGAGGGAAGAACTAATTAAGTCCAGAACAACCGGGATCCAGATGAATGGCCAGAAGGCAAGCTCAACTCTCCTTGGGGGGGGGGGGGGGGTCTCAGCCCTTAGTCAGGAAGTTCTGCTGACTCCGGTCCCTCCAGCTACAGCTGTGGTGGCTCTGGCCCATCTCCCCTCTCTGCTTCTCCCCATTCCTGGCCGGGAGCAAATGCTGCCTGAGAAGTGCTGCCCCATCTGGTCCCTGCGGGGACGGGCCCTGACACCCTGCACCTAAGCTCCTTGGTGCTGGGCAGCTCCCGGCAGCCTTGGAGGGCACCTGCCACCCCTGTTGATCTATGCTGTCTGCCCAGGGCCGTGCCCGGGGCCGCAGGTCAGGACTGAGTGACAGATCTGAGCAAGAAGTCTCCCACGGGGGGGAGGGGGGGGGGAGCCTGGCGGAACCCTGAGGGCTCAGCAAACCACCACCGCAGGCGCCTCAGGGAGAAGCAGCTGCTGCCCTGTCCATGGTGCTGACGAGGCTTGGGGCGCCCGCGCTGCCCTGGGTGAAGGGGGTGGGAGGGGGGTTGGACCAGGCGAGCCCCCGGGTCCCACAGGTCAGGATACCCCAGATCTGACACCCCCCCCCCCGCACTGAGGCTGGTGCCCCACGGGGGCAGACTGGAGGTCAGGTGTCCGTCAGCTCCGCCGGGGCACCTCCTCCCCCCCCCGCCCATCGGGGTTGTCTCCACTTTTTGCAGAGATGCTGGCACAGTGGCGGACGATGCGGGGGACAGGGGTGTGCAGGTGCTTATGGGATGGGGTTGTCCCGGAGACCCCTGGGGGAAGGGGTCAAGCCCTGCCCAAGTGGGCTCAGTGGGTCACCGATGGGCAGTTCAGCGTCTGACCCTGGCTCCCTGCAGGGCAGTTACAGCCTCTTCCTTGAGCCCCTACTGCTCCCTCTTACCTTCGTCCAGGCTGAGCCCACCGGGGTCCCCGGGCTCTTCCATGGCCCACGGGTGCCACCCCTACCGCTACCGGCGTGGCCCAAGGGGCCTCGGGCGGTGTGCCGGCCCCGCGTGTCCCTGCGCCTGAGCGCGCGCCCATGGCAGATCACCGAGCGCTCAGCCCGCCGCTGCCGGGACCGCCCCTCCCGCCAGAGCCCCGCCCGCCTTAACCCTTCACAGCCCAGCCCCGCAGTGGGCGGGGGAGGAGGCGCGTGCGGGGTGGGGGTGGGGTCTCAGTTGGGAGCGCCTGCTCTTTCAGCACTGGCTCCGAAGGCCACCCTCAGCTGGCTCTGACCTCCCTCCCTCCAGGCCAGCTCCCCCCAGGAATGGAATGCCCTCCGGTTGGCTGCCCCCCCCCACGGGACCACGGGGTCCCTCTGATCATTACAGACGACCTTCCCCCGACCCCGTGGGGCTCCCCCAAATGCCCAGTGCTTCCAGGATGGCTAGGGTGACATTTCACTGGCTGCCTGGTTAGGGGTGTGTGCGCAGCATGACGATGAGGGTCCGGGAGCCCCTGGTGGCAGCCCCTGCCCCTTGGCATCCCAGCCCCTCCTGTGCCCCATCTCTGCCTCTCCCCACATGTCCCTCAGTGAGCATCCTGAGAAGATCCTGGGGTCTAGGGTCCTGCCTGGGCCAAGCAGGGAGCCGTCTGGGGGTGGGGTGTGTGCGGAGCAGCCCCCACCCCTGCTCCAGCACCGCCTGCCTCTTCCTGGGGTGTGTTCTGGTTCAACCTGTGGCATCCAGCATCCAAGAGAAATGACGTTCCCCACATCAGCCACAGAGACCGGCTGCCCCGAGCCGCTGCTCTGCTCATGCCTCAGGTGCTGTTTCCAAAGCCGCCACTTCTGCCCACAGCCCTGAGGGTGGCCTGGGGAGGTCGACGGAGATGTGGGCGAAGGTGCTGAGGCAGCAGGCAGGCGGCAGGCCAGAGCAGGAGGACCTGGGGCTCCTCGGGGCTCCCTGAGCTGCCGCCACCCCAGGGTGTGACTGCCTCCTGCCAGGCCGGGCCCCCAGGTGTGGAGGGAGTGAGACACATGAGCCACCACCTGGATCCTGCCCAGGGAAGGCCACAGGGCTGCCGCCTGGCTCCCTTAAAGGGGCAGCCACCTCCTTTGCCGCCCCTGGTGGAGCCCAGCCCCTCAGTCTCTAGGGATCTGCCCTCATGAGCTTGACACCTTGACCTTCCTGTCCACAGTGGTCACTCGTGCACTGGGCAGGGTCAGGATCCCCGGGCCCGTGCGCACTGCGGTGGCACATCCTCCCTCCAGCGCCAGGTGTGACTGAGGTTCTCTGCTGGCCACACCGGGAGGGGGTCCTGCAGCCGAGTGTGGAGGGCTGAGGTGGGGTCTGTGGGGCCAAGAAGAGGGGACCAGGCCGAGCAAGGCACCAGCGCAGACGACCTGCGGCCAGGAGCAAAAGCGGGGAGGGGCCGCTCGGGCATCACCACACCTGCGCTTTGCAAGTCCCCTCACACAGTCCCCACTGGGAAAGTGCCAGCAACCCCAAAGTCTCAGAAGAGGGGAAACTGAGGCAGGGAGAGGCGACAGGCAAAACCCAAGGAGGAAGGGAGAGTGGGTGGTGGAGGGGGGCGGGCAGACACAGGCTCCCCGGCGAGGGGCAGGCTCCCTGGAGTGGGCAAAATGAGGTTGTGGTTCAAGTTCAGGTTCTGATGAATAATCCATCGGCAGGGCCGGCCCCACCCCCTCACAGCCTGGAGCTGATTTCCCCCAAGGGGCGGGGCGGGTGGGTGATCACCGGCGGTGATTAAAAGCCGCCTGCCGCACATGTTAATTTGCTTAAGATTCTGATCTCCTAAATCTCCTTTCTGGGCATTTAAGCAAAATTCTGTCTTTGAGAGCATTTGGCCTGGCTGGCAGTGGGTGGGGATGCACGTCTGGAAGAAGGGCCTGCCAGGCCCCCAGGAGTCTAATTTTCTTCTTGTTTGAAGAGGAGACCGGAATAAACAAATACTGACAGGGGGGCGGTGGGGGGAGGACAGTGAGCCTGGGGCCCCAGCCTGACCCCTTCTCTCTTGGGGAGAGGGGAGAGCTCATGCTCTGGAGCCCCAATCCTTCTCCCCGCCCCCAGGCCCACTGCCCTGAGCCGCCCCTGCCCACCCCCGCCCCCCTCCCTGCCTCCCTGCTACCTGCCCGCGTAGCATGGACACCCACATCAGCCCAGACCCACTTCCTGTCTGGAGCCGAAGGGCCGTACAGAGGGAGCTGGGGTTGCAAGGGCAGGGCCTCCTCACCCCTGGAGACAGAGCCTGGGCCCGGATGCCAGGATGCCAGCTCAGGGGGTCTGCGTGTCAGGCCCAGAACTGCCATCCGCCCACCCCCCACTCCCTGGAACTTCCAGATCTAAACCACCGGGCAAGGGCCAGTCTGAGGCTCAATCTGGCCATGAGCTCCAGCTGGGTCCATCCCTTGGCTCTCAAGCGTGGCCAGGAGGAGGCCACTCCAGGCCTTAACACATGGGGGGCAGCCTGGACCTTGGGCCCAGAGTCCCTGGGTTCCCAGCCAGTCCTGTCGGTAGGCAGAGCTCGTCCCCCTCCGTGCCTCAGTTTCCTCATCTGCACACATGTTCTCAGGTCTGGGGTCTACACAGGCAGGCAGCCACTCACAATCTGATCCTGATAGCCACAGACACACTGGGGTCTGCCGAGCCCCCTCCCCCCCATCACGGTGCTGAGCTTCCCCACCCAAAGCTGACCCTGAGGGTCCACACGTGTTCCGTGAGCTTGCCTCGTGCACTATGCACCCTGACCCTTCAGCGTGTTCATCTAGCTGTGCCCCAGCTGGCGGGGGCAGAAGGCAGGCCCACCGTCCACCAGCCAGCAGCACTGCCCGTGCTCTCATGCTGGGAGTCCTATGGTTCCCTGGGACAGCTGTGACACGGTCTAGTCCCTGGTCATCTCGCAGGGGAGGCTCCCACACCTCTGACCCTCCAAAAGCACTGTTTGGATCGCCCCTGTCATGGGGCAGCGTGCACTGACCAGGGCTCCTCCTGGCGTGCGGGGGCCCCCAGAGGCCTGCATGTACACGTGCGTGTGCCCAGGGGCTGGTGGGAGTGCACAGCCTGTGTCGGGATGAACAAGATGATATTTGGAAACGAAAACAGCCCCGAAGAGAGACGGTGGAGCCCCAGAGACACAGGGGTTGGCCGGGGCACGGGCAGAGCGGAGGCAGGAAGGAGGAGTGTTGCCCTAGTCACTCCCAGCGTTGGGTGCCTGCAGCCACAGGACCCCGAGCCCCAGAGGCCCCCTCCAGCCAGGGGAAGAGTCAGGGCAGCCGCCTGGGGCAGTAAAACCCAGCACTGTGTGCCCTAGGCTGACCTGAGCGCGTCCCAGGAAGCACTGTGCCCAGGGAGGGGCTGGGAAGACCATTGGAGATGGGAGGAGGCACACACAGGGTAGTGCCCTGCTGGCTGTCGGGGACCCTGGTTCCAGTCCTGCTCTGTCCCGCCCATGTGCCCAGGGGAACCCACACCCCCTCGGGCCTGCATTTCCCAGTCTGTGACCAAGGGAGAGCAAGCAGTTCTGAGGGGCCTGGACAGCCATGGAGGAAGGTCTGGAGAGCAGTAAGGGGCAGGCGGCACAAGGGGGGGGCACACCCGGGGCCAGGCCTTCTTGTACCAAAGATCCCACTGCAATGTCCCCTTTGGTGGCCACTGTGTGACACGGGGCCTAAGGACACTGCCTCGCTATTCTCAGGGTCACGGGCCCTGACCAGTGCCTGGGTGGCAGCCTCCGGGAACAAGAGGCTACGCGCGATCGTCTCCCCACGAGGGCAGTAGAGCAGATGTGCAGCTGCAGAAAACCTCCATGGGGCACCTTGGATTTTGTATTCGGACTTGTGTCCTACATAAATCTCCAAGGAAACGCTTCCCCGATGGCCTGCTGCAGTAAACCAGCCTCACTACAGGCAGGCTCGGCCTCGAGTCTCCCTGCACCGGGGATCCAGGGACACGGGGGGCCTCGGCGTGTCCCCTCTGCTCCTCAGAGTGCCTGAGTCAGAAGGACCCCCGGAGGCCACCGCGTCCAACCTGTTTGCTTTTAAGACTGGGAAACTGAGGCAGACGGTTCATAGCCAAGCGGAGGCAGACCCAAGACCAGGACTCAGACCCCGACCCCAGGAGTGAGTTCCAGAGGGGGCCTCTGGGGAGATGGCTGGAAAAAGTGGACCCAAGCAGACCGCAGACTCAGATAAACCCCAAGCACAGAGGCCCTGGGCGGCAGGGGCTGCTGCTAAAACCTAGCATTCCCACTGCCCCCAGGACCCCCATGCCTGCCCCAAACAGGGCACGAATCTGCCTCACGGTCCCCCCAACCCCGGCTGAGCCAGCAAATAGCTCCGAAAGAAACAGCACTGAACTCCCAGGCAGAAGAACAGAGCACGCAAATACAGCACAATAGGAAGGCCGGATGGATTTGGGGTCCGTGGAGACGGGGCAGTCGGGAGGGCAGAGTCCCTCCGGCCAGGGCGGTCAGGATCAACACAGCAGCCCCCAGGGTTGCTGGGGCAGGAGGGGAGGCGGGCTCCAGTCCTCGGGCGAAGCAGAATGTGGCTAGAGCCCTGGGGCTGCAGACAGACCCGTGGGAGGAGGCAGGGAGAATGGGGTGATCCGCCAGTGAAGGGATGGGCTGGCAGGAAGTGGAGGCCACAGACAGCCGGAAGGAAGGGGGCTTCTAGAAGGCTCTGCCTGAAGAGCCACAGCCACGCCCACATGTCCAGGCCCCCAGGGGCACACGCGGCATTCGCCCCCCGTCATCGTGACACCCTCAGCCACAACACCTTTCCACTCGAAGCCCTCCTCGCCCCCACAGGACTGAAGCACCCTCAGCCCTCCCCCGCTCCGCCAAGGTCATCAGGTCAGGGCCCTGCCCCGGGCCGTTGTGGTCCCACCGGACGGCCCTGCCTCTCTGCACCAGCCTGACCTAGATTCTGTGCCTGCAAGCAGCACCCGGGCAGAGCCACAGCCAGCCTGGCACGAAGACAAGACGGCCGGATTCCAGGGCCAACAGCCACACAGCCCCGCGGCCACAGGCCCAGCCCACCCAGAGGCGCCCCCAAGTCCCTGGCGAGGTCTGTCAGGAGCTGCCCACCGCCCGCCCCACCCCCTCCCACAGCCGTGGCCCGCAGCAGCCCGGGCCAGCCGCCAGGGCCTGGAAACGTCCCATCCGCCTCACCGGCCCCTGAGCTGTGCCACCCTGGACCCAGGGATGGGAAGCCACTTGGCCACTTGCATCGATTAAAAGCACAAAACTCCTCGAAATTAGAAGCATGTTCCTGCAGATGCAAATACATGCAAATCAGCCCCTGTCTCTGGCTATCAGGCCTGCAGGCAGAGGGCACATTTCCGAGTCAGAGGGAGCCACTCAGCCTGGAGCCCCCACCCCAGGGCCAGGTCAGGCTGCCCGTGCGCGCCCCACCACCCTTCCCTGCCCTTCTCCCTCCTCCCCGTCTGCACCCCCAGCCGTCAGTCCAGGTCTATTAAGCACCTGCCGTGCGTCAGGCTCGCACTCGGGGCCAAGAAGGAAGTAGGGAGCAAACCAGAGCACCTCCACCCTCAGAGAAAGGCAGAGCAGCAGGAATGCGCCCCGCTCCTTGGGGCAACCCTGGGCGGGGGCGTGCAGAGGAGCCCCCCCGAGCGCCGTACCCTTCACAAAGCCCAGAGAAGACCGGGCCACCTCACTGCAGAGCAGGAGTTGAGGGGGCCGGGGGCACGAAGAGAGGGCAGGAGCCAGAGCGTGCCGGCTGGGGTGCACTTACACTTGCCGTGAGCACAAGGCTGCTGGCCCCGGACCCGGCTCAGGGCACAGAGGAGCGGGAGCGGCAGCCCCCTCGCCGGCCACCAGCACCCACCCGTCTCGCTGAGCCCAGGATGGACAGCGCCGGCACAGGGCACGCTCCTGAAGCCATCCTCTGAATGCTGCCCCCCACAACCCCTCCGCACCGGGTCCTTCCACAACGCGCCCTGCTGTGTATGAATTGCAGCCGGACTGACTCCGTCACCACGTTCAGGTGCCCGTTCGAGGAGGGTTCGTTGGCAGAATGGAAACCCTTTAAAAATTCTGGGTGGTAGCACATGCTTGTCCAACAGCAAAAGTGAATAAACACCTCGGAGAGGGCTGGGGTTGGTGCAGAACTTGTCATGATGTCTCCCCCGGGGGGAAAGCGGGGAGGCCCTGGGAGGCTGCAGCTCACGGGGCCCCCGGCACGTGGGGAGAGCCACGCTAACTGCCTGGCACCTGCAGGTTCTAGGAGCCCCACCCCCAAATGGGGACCAGGGCTTGGGGCCTGGGAGGGGGCTTCTGGGCTGACTGCTCACAGAGAGGGCTGGGTGGCTCCACGGGAACCTGGGACACCCTGGGTGTCACGTGATCTCACCAAATAAGCTGAGTGCCGCGCACCCATCGAGAGAGGCAGCCCCCGTGCAGGAAGACGGCCAGCCCACGTTACCACACACGCTGCAACAGCCCCAGATCAGGCCACCCTTTGCACCAGAGGAGCAATGGTTGTGTAATGGTTGTGTAAGCACACATTAAAAGCCAGTGAGACTTGGAACACAAGAGACTGCCCAGGGAGTCAAACTTGGCCTCAACACCATCTGCATGGTGACAGGTCTATGTGGAGGGTGTACCCACGTGGGAAGTGGGTCGGGCTGGGGGCCTCCCTGGGGGCAGGGCCGTGCCACCCACTGCTAACCCCGGTGTCGAGAGCCAGCCGTGCCCGGCACACAACCTCTTGCTAGGTATTTGTCGAGTAGCCGCCCCAAATACAGTAGGGAGGGCCAGGCTGGGGAGGTGGCAATGCCCAGCAACACCCCCACCCAAGCCATCTCTCCTGGGAGATTCAGCTGCTGGCCTGCCAAGAGCAGCCATCGTGTGCTACCTGGCGAGAGCACAAGGTCTGCCCGAGAGGCCTCAGCCAGCTTCCCACTCAGAGTGACTGTCCCTCCAACCCCCAAGGCATTGGGGTCAGAGCCAGGATCTAGTCCCACCTCTGCACCTTCTAAGACGGGCAATGCCTTGGTCAAATAGCAGGTAGGGGGCGAACTCCCAGGGAGGCTGACACAGCCCAGGCAAGAGGTGTGAGCACACAGCTCAAGACGCTGGGGGTGTGAACACACAACTCGGGGAGGAGAGGCTGGGGTGTGAACACACAGCTCAGGGAGGGGAGGCTGGGGAGGCTGGGGTGTGAACACACAGCTCGGGGAGGGGAGGCTGAGGAGGCTGGGGTGTGAACACACAGCTCGGGGAAGGGAGGCTGGGGTGTGAACACACAGCTCGGGGAGGGGAGGCCGGGGGTGTGAACACACAACTAGAGAAACTTAAAGTGAGAACACACAGCTTGGGGCCAGAGTGTGAACCGGTAACTCAAGACCAGGATACCTGGGAGACGCATTTTCCTTCCAGCCCAGAGAGAGGCCCCGAGATCCTACTGACCCAGGTGTTTGCCCACCAGACAGCCAAGGGTCTTCACGGCCTGGTGGGAGGTGCAAGGGAGGCCCCTCCGGGGGCCCCGATCAAGCACACAGGACGGCGGGCTCGGAACCACAGCAGCTCCCCAGGCAGCGGGCACTGCCCACGAGGGGTCGGTCCTGGGCATCTTGTCTCCATAAGCCCTCTGCTCAGCTGCCCTGAGGCCCTCAGCCCCACCCACTCATCAGTCCTTTGCTTTCAGGGCCCTCAAAGACCCCGGGCGCCCTGGGGTGACAACAGGTCACACCCCCTGCCACACGGTGACTGTACCCCCAACACACACCCCCACAGCCTGGGGCGAGGCAAGCCAGAGGCGGACACAGTGCAGGGATCCCGGGGCACCGTGTTCCTGGCCTGCTCCTCACCCTCTGCCCCCCAGTCTCCTGCCTACGGACTGCGTGGGCCCCCGCAGCCACCAAGTGCTACGCACACAAATGTTTATTTTTTTCTCTAGAGCAGAAAAAAGAAAAGACAAGAAAGAAGAAGGATGGCTTATCCGGAGGGTGAGTCACTGGGGACGTTCGAGCAAACTGCAGACGGCTCAGCCCCAGCACCCCCTGGGCAGGGCCGGAACTGCCCCCACTCCTCCCGAAGTGCAGGGGGTGCCCGCTGGCCTCCGGGATGGCAGCCTCCTGCGGCCAGTGCTCCAAGGACAGCCACTCCCTCGGGGGGGTCCTCGCTGACCACCTTGTCCTTCTAGGCCCTTCAGGAGCGGGCAGCTGTCCAACAGCCTTGGCCCCCATCACACCCCTGGGAGAAGGGGCTCCCCCTATCGGCAAATCTGGCTTGTCTGGGTGTCTGAGCCACCTCGTTCATCTCGTGGTGACCAACCAAGAGAGCCAGCGGCACAGACAGTAGCCACTGTCAGCCGGCAGCCAGGACAGAGGGTGACCCTGTCTCACAGTCCATGAGGCTGCTGAGGGGCACAGTCCCCGAGACCTCTGGTCCCTCGCAGCACCCCCTCCATGACCAGGCTACCCCCCCCCCAACCCCAGAGAAGGCAGGAGCAGGTGGGAGTCCTGAATGCCACTCAAGGCCAGATCTCATGCCTCCCCCAACCAGGACGGAGCCTCCAGCTGGTCAGTACGGGCTGGCTCCTCAAGAGCAGCAATGACACCCTGGGAGCCCCCAGTGGCCCCCTGGATAAGGGCTGGCCCTTATCCCATCAAGGCACGATGGAAAAGCCACTCTGGCCAGACATGGGCACCCGAGGGCTAGAGAGGGCCAGACCCAGGGGTCTAGAGACAGCTCCCCACTCCTGAGGAAAGGGGCCAGCGTCCCAAGCTGGACGAGGAGGACCTGAACCAAAGGCTGAGAGAAGGTGCCGTCCACCCCGGCTGTGTCCCTGTTGTGGGAGCAAATCTGGCCCGGGGGGTTCAAGAAAACAGAACTGCTCCAGCGACCTCGTGTGTCTCCAGGAACAGCGCCCAGTGGTGACGGCTGAGTCACGGCCCGGGTCTTTTTAAGGCACAGCTAGGCACAAGGGGGCAATTTAGGTCTTTTTGAGAAGACAGGACAGTGTGTGGTGGAGAACGCCAGGTCAGAGCCGAGCGAGGAGCCGCGTGCCCACCAGCGTGATGCCCTCCGGGCCCTGAACGGTGGGGGGCCCCAAGCTGCGGCAGGAGGGACTCGGGTGGGACCGGAGTGAGGTGCCCCCCGTAAGCGGGACGTCCATGGGCCTCCGCTCGCTGGCTTGGGGGTAGGCCTGCCTTGCTGTATGGCTGGGCCGTCACGTCCGTGAGGGGCTGTGGCCCTTTGAGGGACTTCCCAGGAGGGAGGACCTACAGTCCCTGCCCCATCCCGACCTCCTGTCCCGGGAAGCAGCCAGAGGAGGGGCGAGTGGATAAAGGCTGTGTGTTGGGGTCGGGGAGATTGGCTGTCCTGAGCTCTGGTTCTAGAAGCTTGAAGACCCCAACTGCGTCCAGGAGCCCTGGGGGTGTGGGCAGGGAGGCTCTGGGTCTCTGCCGTTTCCCAACCATCCGCCTGTGTGTCCGCTGTCCTGAGAACACCCCCCGGAGCCCCTCCTCGCTGCCCCTCCTCGCTGCTCCTGGGTCGAGCAGCTGAAGCCAGCAGGCCTCTGCAGAGCACGGCCACCGGACCGAGGGGAGGGGACAAGCAGCGTGTGGCAGCCCCCGGGAGGTGCCCGTCCTGCCTCGGGGCGGCCGGGGCCTTCCGCCGTCACAGCCCCCACGTCGCCCTGGGCCCCGCATCCCGAACCACATCCCGGACCCCCCACCTCCGCCCGATGATCCCCGTGCGGTGGCGCCAGTTTCTTACAGACGCAGAACATAATAATCCCCAATGATGCCAAGCCCAAAATAACCCCACAATGCGCCGCGTGCCGAGCTCCCACAGGAGAACGTAACTGAGTCAAGCACAGCTGTAGAACCGCTTTAAAAATACACAAAATGCACAAACACGAGGGCGCCCGCTTCCGCCCACCGTGCCTCCACAGGTAGGGGGTGAAGGTGGGGGCATGCGGGGAGGGGGCCCTGCCCCACACCTGGGGCCGACGGGAGGCCCCGGGGCGGCAGGCGGGGTGGAGGGGCCGGACGGGCTCCCCGAAAGTGCTCTCAGGCCCTCTGCCTGCCACCCTGTGTTTGGCAAGCCCCCTGGGAGCTCCGAACCCCCAGCCCTCCCCGGCCCTGCCCCCAAGACCACACGGACAACTGCTCCCCCTGGTCTCGCCCAGTGCTGGGCCTGCAGAAAAGTGGAGCAGCCCAGGCCTCTACCTGCCCCTACCCACTCTCCTGGGCTCCCTGCCCACACTGGGGGTAGCGGATGGTCCACTGCGTTGTGGGGACCTGCCCAGAAAGGCCAAACGTGGGCCTGCAGGGTGGCCAGTCCTCCACACCCGTCAGCCCAGTCCTCTTGGGGGGGCATCCCTGTGGGCATCCCTGGCCCCTGCCCCGGGCAGGTAGACAAGGGGCCTCGTGGGCCTCCTGCGCCTCCAGCCCTGGGACAGCCAGCACCCAGTGCCAGGTCCCCCCCTGGGCCTCGGCTGCCACAGCACAGGGCCTAGGAACGGGCTGGCTCTCCGCACCCCACGGCACCAGGGGCTCTTCCTCCTGCAGAGGCCGACCCAGCCCTCGTGAATGGCTACAGAAGCCCACAGGTGACCACATCCTCCCCCCACACTCAGGAGCCTCATCCACGAGGGCAGCTCCAAGGGCCCGACTGGGCCCTACACCCCAGGACCCTGGTCAGGAGGGCTGAGGTTGGCATCAGGCCACCCCCTTCCAGTAAAGGGACTGGGCCCACACAGGTGCAGCCCAAAGAACGTAGATCCGTGGCCTTGGACAGCCGGCCTCCACTGAATGACGTCAGTGCTCGGCAGACCCTCCACCGCAGCCCACCCACCCGGAAGGCAGCCACGCCAGGCCACACACACCAGGCCGCCCCACTCCAGGCCACACTATGCCAGGCCACACGGCACCAGGCCGCACCTCGCCAGGCTGAAGGGTGGCTGAAGGGAGGGCTGGATGGGTGAAGGTGATGAGAACAGGTCACAGAAAGAGTGACGTGGACAGTCTGCTCAGCCCCTCAAGACAAAGCTCTGCCCAGAGGCGCACGAGCTGGCTTAGTTCTGGGGAGCCGACCCCCCGCCTGCACCTCTGTCACCCCCAAGCCCATCAAGGCAAACGGAGGTCAGGGTTGCCCCCCTTCACTGCCTGCTGGCTGAGGCAGGCAGCCCCCTGATGCGCCGGGGTTCTGCTGCGGCCCGGAGGAAGTGGGCAGAGCCTGGTTGCTCAGGAACTGGTCTGGCAGTCACGGGATCTGCTCTGCAGCAGGCGGCCTGCGGAGAGCTGCACAGCGCAGGGGGCCTCGGCTCCAGCCTGGGGCCGAGCGCACGGGGAGCACCGCCGCCCGGACCTGGGGAGCCCCCCGGGAGCCCAGACCCCCCGGCCCGCCCCCAGCGAGGCTGAGACACGGTGCTGGGTGAGGAGGTGTTTGATCTTTGGGCTCTCGAGAGCGTCCCTCACTGAGGAGCGCAGGAAGGGCTTTTCTGCCGGGCTCTTCCCTGATAGCCGGCTGCAATCCTGGGGACACGTGGAGCACGGCAGCCTACTGCAACGGGGGACACAGGGACCCACTGCTGGGGTCTGCCGGAGTGTAGACAGGGCATCCCAGGGGACTGTCCGGGGGCACGAGGACCCCGGATGGCGGCAGTGGCACATGGACATTGGGCCTGGCTTTCCTGTGCTGCGCGGACAAAGGGTGGTGCCCAGCAGGGCCTGGAGGACCGGCCCTGGGGGCCCACGGACGAGGTCGGGGAGCTGTCCACTCCTCAGTGCTGAGATGGGGAGTCAAGGCCCCCACAGCACGGTCAGCGTGTCCGGGCCCCCACGACCCCCCTCCCTGAGGGAAGGAGGGACCAGCATCGGACGAGCTCCTGCCTGCTCTGTGCACAGATGCTCCTGTTTAAGCAGACAGCACAGGGTGTCACCTGCTCCACTGCCTGCTGTCAGGTCGCCACCCCCAGCCTCAACGTCCTCATACTTAAAACAGGGCAATAACAAGACCAACACTGGGAAGGCTGAAAATAAAACGCAAAAGGGGGGTCTCCCAAGACCAGGCCGATAGCCCAGGCCCCCGGAAAGGGTGGCTTGCACCTGTTCCTGGCCGGGAGCCCCAGTCAAGCCTCTATCCCAACCACCTGGGAACCATTTAGGTACCTCCCCAGGCCCGCCTGCTCTCCTAGGCAGAAAGGGCTGGGTGAGTGACCTATAAGCTCTGGGGAGGGGGGTGGACCCTGCCCGGCCCCCCGCTGCTCAGGGTGGCCGCTCTGAAGACCGGGGGGGCAGGCAGAGGGCAGCAGCAAGGGCTCCCCGTCCTAAACAGCCCCTCTCTCCCGGGCTCACTCTAGGCCAGCGGCTGCTGCATTCGAGCCAAGAGGAAATACTTCGCCAGCTGCTCTCCTGCAGGCAAGACCAGCCCTGGGTCTCTGCCCCCTCCTCCTGTAAACCCGGGTGGCTCCCATGAGGCAGGACAGAGTGACACCAGGTCCCGGTAGGGGGACACTGGAGGCCAGCGGCCCTTCCCCTAGGGCGCCGGAGGGGTGAGGCACGGTCCCCAGGCCCTCTCACCCGCCTGCCACAGGCCTGAGGCAGAGCAAAAACCTCACTTTGCCGGCTTGGCATTTCTGAGGGGTGACACAGATGCCGGGGCCTTTTTGTGTGAACAAACACTCCCGCACCAGCGTGCGGGCTGACAGCATCTCCCCACAGCTCTGGCTGCCAGCGCAGGCAGGGGGCAGAGCTGGGGGCCCAGAGCACGCCATGGTCTGGCCTGTGGGACAGTGGGATGGTGGGACGCCTCTGACCTGACCTTCACCGGCCCCTTCCCCCTCTGTGATGTGCTGGCCCAGCCCCCCCCCCCCCCGGAAAGAGACTGACCCGGAGTTACTGGGGCAACACCCTCTGCTCCCCCAGGGCAACTGGCCCTTTCAGAGCTGTGCAGTCAGGGGGGTCCTGCCACTGGCCAGGGGTCCCGGCCTGCTTATGTCCCCCCATAGGGCTGGCATAGGGCTCCTGCACAGAAATATGGGGACTGTGGCCTTAGAGCCAGAGGGGCTGGAGGGGGGCCGAGGGCAGGGGAAAAGAGTCCGCGTGGGAAGCAGGGTCCACATGAGACCCCCTCCAGCTCCCAGAGTTAACTGGGCCTCCTGAGATCCATTTTTAATAACCACATTCTCCCTGATGGTTTCTGGCCTGTCGCAGCTCTGGGCTCCAGGCCTCATGCTGCGGACCCCCCAACCCTCACCTCGGAGGCAGTGGGGCCTGGGGAGTGTGGTGGTGCCCTGGCCTTGCTCTTGGTACACGGGGCCCACGGCCACCCCGCCTGGGCTGTCCTAAGTTGTACCTAAGTCCTGCTTCCAGACGGCCCAGCAAGGGCCCCCCAGAGCCCACCTCCTGGGAGCTGGCGAGAAGCCCCTGTCTCGGTGGGGGAAACACAGCTGGCACGTCCCTCACATTCCCTATGGGATGAGGACCTGGCACTCGGAGAGGCCACTGTCTGGCCTAGGAGCCCACAGCCCAGGGAGTGGCAGGGGTTTGGAACAGGCCTCAGCCCCACCCTTGGCCTCTGGTGGGTCCCCAGGGGGAACCAGGTGGGGGTGAAGGCCTTGAGCGGGACCAGGCTTGTGAATTAGCCCTCTTTCTATTCTCTGGAGGCTGCAGGAACATTCCACAAGGTCCACATCTTGGTTCTGCTCAGGGGGCCAATCAGAGGCTCTGAGAGCAATGGGGCACTTTGTGAAGGAGGTCCCCGATACCACTGCCACACACGGCCTCCAGGCTCGGCCACAGAAAGGAGACAGCAGAGAGAGCTTGGCCCCCGCTGGCCTGTCCCCTAGGAACCCTGGGGTGCACAGCCCAGCGGGTGGGCACCCTGGGCTCCCCAGCTTCTCTCAGGAAAGCCCAGCGGAGTCGCTGAGGCCCCGGGTGCGGACAAGCGACCTTGCTCGCGCTGTCCCAGGGAGCATCAGCCCAGGGAAACTGAGGCCTGCAGGCCAGAGGCTGAGCCAGCCGCATGACTGCGCATGAAAGCTGCCAACAGCTGCCCTCAGCTCTGGGCTCCCCAAATGGAAGCGGGAGAAGCAGAGGACGGCTGGCTCTCCAGGGAACAGCTGGGTCCTGGAGAGCACCAGGGCGGGCTGGGGGGAGGCTCAGCCCCTTCGGCCACCGCCCGGGGAGTGGGGGAGGGCAGCGGTCACCAACGGCGGCCGGGCCAGACCACTCATGCGCTGCCCACGGCACACTGCTACTAGCCCATTTCACAGGTGAGACGTTCAGGCGAAGCCCCCTGCCCAAGGCCACACAGGGGCTGGTGGCAGAACTGGGAGCTGACCCAAGTCTGCCCCCTGCTCTGGGTGTCCTCCCAGCCCTGGACCGGGCCTGGGCTTCACCAGCCAGCCAAAGCCAGCCTGCAAGAGTGGGACCCCTCATGGACCTGATCTCCACTCCCCACCCACCCTGACACCTGAGTTTCCTTGAGCATGGTTCTCCAGAAGGCAGAATCACCCGGGAGCCTGTTTAAAAGGCCCACTTCGGTGGAAACGGCCCAAACCCTCTCAAGTCTGCATTTTCCACACTCCCAGGCAACACATAAAGCCTACTAGACCTGGAGAGCTGCTCAGGGCCACGCTGGGGCCTGGGGTGCCTCCTTGGAGAAGCTCTCAGGTGCCCCAGGGGGCTGTCAGATCCACTTTGGTACAGAGATGCAGTTGAGGCCCCAAGATACAGACAGCAGGCCTCAGCCCACCAAAGCTGCCCCCCCCCCTCCAACAAAGTAGCCAGTCTTGATGAAAGGGGCATTTGGGAGACCCCCCACCTCGAGGTGGCCATGACCAGTGGCTGGCAGGACCCGGGAGCAGCCGTTCACTGAAGGAGGGCCCATCCAGGACCTACCTGGCCTCCACATCCCCCTGGAGGCCAGGACCCCCAGGCCCCCTCCCCACCTTTCCCTGGGAGCCTCTGGAGGCTGTGCCCAGCCCAAGGAGAGCCTGGGGTCCTGGGGACCCAGGAGGCAGGCCAGTCAGGGGCTCTGGGGAGAGTAGCTCTCGTGCACTTAGCACATCCTCAGCCCGTGGGGCCCAGGGTGTGAGATCCGGGCCCCTGCCTCTGGCCTGCAGGTGTTTGGGTAGGGGGTGGGGCACGTGCACAGCACAACTATTGTGGAGGGCTGAATGGTGGCCCCTATGAGATGCATCCACACCCCAGAACTTATGCAGAGAAAGGTCTTTGCAGGCGTAACCAAGTTAAGCCTCTTGAGACGAGCTCATCCTGGATCGCTCCAGGTGGGTCTTAAATCCAATGACAAGTGTCCTTAGAAGAAAAGGGAAGGACGCACAGGGGGCTGAGCCACGTGAACACAGAGGCAGAGGTTGGAGGGGAGCAGCCACAAGTCCAGGGATGCCAGGGACCCCAGGGCCTGGAACAGGCAGGAAGGATCCTCCCTTAGAGCCCCGCAGGAGTGCAGCGCCGGGCACCCTGGTCTGGGGCTCCCAGCCTCCAGACCAGGATGGAGGTTTGTGGTCATTTGTCCTGGACGCCGCAGGCACCGAGCAGCTCTCAGGCTGGGCTGGAGGGGCGTCTCACACGGGGTTCGTGGAGAAATCAGCCTTTCTGATAAGGTGGGTGCCTCTGCTGGTCTAGCTGCCGGGGGGGGGGGGGCGGGGCACCCAGACAAGGTCCACTAAGGCCCAGGGCCCCGGAGCCCCCAGCGCTGGCAGGGTGCTCCGAGCTCTGCACGAATGACTTGGTCAGAACCCCAAGCTCCTTAGAGGAGGACTCAGGGGAACAGCCGGTTAGGTGACCGCCATGGGTAAGGGGAGCAGGGGAGACGGGGCTGGGGGAACCAGGTGCCTAGCCTGGGTCAGAGGCCTCCCTGGGCTTGTCCTGTGAGACGGACCAGAGGGACGTTTGGGATTCTGCACCCCCACTTCCCTGCCTTTCTGTCTCCCCCGGGTCGGCAGCTCAGGCCACGCCGTCTCTGGCATCCCCATCACGCCTGCGTCTCCCCACGCCCCTCACGCTGGCCCGGCTGCCGAGCCCCATCAGCTGGCGGGAAGGGCCCCTCTCTGAGGACGGCAGAGTCTCTGGACCTGATACGCCAGCCAGCTCGCCTCCTTCCCCTGGGCAGCCTGGGATTGAGTGTATGTGCACGGGCAGTGCCAGGGTACACAGGCGTCGGCGGGGACAGGGGGGAGGTGGCGCAGCGGGTGCCGACCCCACAGGTGAGTTGAGTGTTCGGGGCCTTTCCCATGCAGATTCTGGGCTGATCGGACAGCCCTGCCCCAGACCTTCCCAGACCCGGCTGGTTTGCCCTTGAGTGCCTCCCGCCCCCCGCCCCGAGCCTCCCACCCACGGGGGGCTGATGCAGAGTAGGAGCTGAGGAGACAGGTGAGGAGCCTGCTCTGTGGGGGCGGAGACCCCAGCATCGATGCCCCAGAGGCTGCTGGGAGCACGGAGGGGGTGGAAAGAAGGCAGGAAGAAGAGCCTCGAGGGGCCGGTGGGGACAGGGGTGGGCACCCTCCCCAGACCACGGTGCCTGGGAGAACACACATCCACACCCACAGGGGCCTGGGCCAGGCTCAGCGGCCGGGAGCCCAGGGGCTCTGCTGACCTCAGGCCCCCTCTCCACAGCCCAGGCTGCCAGTTCCTTGCTGAGCTAGGTGACCAGGCAGCCTCCTTTGTCCCCTGTGCCGGGCGGGCGGAAGGGACAGAAAGCTCCATTCGTAGCTGGCTGGCTGCTGCCGCTGGAGCCAGCTCCCCGAGCCCTTCCTCCCTGAGCTGTGCCTGTTACACAACAGACCTAAGAATAATCCAGAGGGCGGGCAGTGCAGGGGGGACGGAGCTGTCCTGCCTCCCGGGACCCCTCAAGCTGGGGGTGGGGGGGAGGGCCGATGGCACAGCAGCCCTGCTTCTGCCCAGGGCCTGAGGCCATCTGGAGGCGCGAGGGGCACCGGGGTTGCACCCACCCCAGCACCTGGGAGACCGGGTAGTACACAGGGTCCTGGTGCCCAGGGGCTGGCCGGGCCCCAAAGGCTCAGGGCCATCCGTACCCAGCGGTCCTTGGGGTCAAAAGGCCCGACCAGGCCTGCAGCAGAAGCTGCTTTTCCAGTGGGTGTGATCCCGAGCCCCCGATGGCTGCGCCCTCCCGGCGCACAGGACCCGGGGGGCTTCAGTGGACACGAATGCAGAATGGGGCGGGGTGGGGGGAAGGCGGCCCGGCCGGGACAGGGGCGCCCACCGGCAGCCCAGCCCGTGCCCTGCCCTTCGCTGGAGCAGGTGGCAGGCGGCCTGTCAGTCAGGCCAGACTCCCTCCCTTCTGGGGAGCAGGCGGCGGGCGGATGGGACAGGTCCCAGCTAATGAAGTAACAGAATGTGTACAAATGGGCCCATAGTTCTTCATCTACTGCAGACGTTAAAAATTAAAATCCAATTACAGCTCCCACTGTCAAACCTGGCTCCTGCCACGTAAACCAATCCGTGCGCGTGGAGGGAGGGGGAGGTTATGTAACCTGAACTCCCGGCTTCAGGGAGGCCCCGGGTGGGCCTGCCCCCCCCCCCCACCCCACTAGGAGGGTCCTGCAGGGGGTCAGAAGTCCCTCTGGCACCTGTGGGACTCCACAGACCCGGCTCAGACACCGGAGGGGGAGGTCCCTGCCCGATCACCTTCAGGAGGGGGCACTTCCAGCCCGCCGGATACCCTCCCTATGCTCCTAACTGTCCCCTGACGGCAGCCCCAACAGCTCTGCTGGTGGCCGGATGACAGACCCCACCCCAGCTCCGTGCACACTTCATAGCTCAGGTGGGCCAGGGTCCAAGATGTCCAGGCCAGCCGGCCCACCCTCTGGGAAGCCCCAGGTACGGTGGGCCTGCCCACACGTGCTCAGGCCGAGTCCCCCCACCTCAACCCCAAGAAGTAGCCGCTCTCTTGCCTCCCGGGGCGAGCCACAGCTTTGGGCCAGGACAGGGTTACTGACATGCTCAGCCTCGGGGAAGGGGACTGTGAGGGCCCCTCCGTCAGCCAACGGCACACACCCCGCCTGCCACACGCCGGCCTCCTCTCCGGAACCCCCGGACTCTCTCCATAGGGCCCCGCACAGGATGTGGCCCTGGGTTAAGTACAGACGAGGGGGTTGCTGGGGGCCCCAGAGCCATCTCTTCCGTTACACCCGGCGGGGGACCAGAGCTGGGTCCTGGGGTGGACAGGCAGGCTCCTGACCCCACTTCTGACCCGCCCCCCAGTCTGTAGCGCCTGAACTCCCCTCCACGGCTACAGCTGCCTGATTAAGTCTTTGGGCTCAAAAGACCCTGGTAGGACTCAAACGGGCTCACGACAGAAGCGTTTCGGCACGGTGGCCCAGGTGTCAGGAGAGCTGAGCATCACCTCTTAGAGATCAGGGCATAGGGCACAGGGAGGACACAAATGAGGTACAGTTCCAGGGATGAGGGGTGGAGACAGCCATGGGAGAAAGGCCACCCGGGTGGGGAGTCAGTGGTCATTCTGTCTGCCTCAAGGGTCACTGATCCACCTCCCCTAAGAAACGCCCCGTCGCTCTGCCAGCAGGCCCTGAACTCCAGAGCAAGTACTGCTTCCCCAGCACCAGCGCCAGCACCTTCGGACAGCCTGGGTAGGGCCATTCCAGAGCCCAGCTGGGTCCCCTGTGGGGGCAGGTCCCCCACACCCCAGCCCCTGCTGGTCAAGGGCCAGAGAGTCACCTGCAGCCAAGCGGACGTACCCACTCCAGGGAACCACATCCCACCCAGCACCTCACCACAGACCCAAATGTCTGGGGTGCTTGGGCTCCATCCACATCCAGTGAGGGGACAGGGCGCCCTCTCCGGGCTCAGCAGGGCGCAGTCTGAGCACAGGGTCACAGCCCCAGCGCGGTATCCACCCTAAACCTGGAGAGCAAAGTTCGCAGGGAGGTAGCCCCAGATGCCTCCGCGCGCACCTGCGGCCCCCAAGAGAGCCCAGGACCCCTCACCTGCCCCCGCGATCCCACCCCGCCCCCTCCAAGATCGGAGCCCTCCCTCCGGGGTCCGGAGCTCGGAGGCCCCTGGCTCCACCGCGGGCGGGCCGAGGCAGCGAGCGGGGCGCCCCCTCTCCGCGCCGTCCCCGACCCGCCCCGAGCAGCGGCGCCCCCGCGCGTCCACCGAGCCCGGGCGCAGCACCAGGGGCGGCGCGGCACCTACTGTGCTTCCGCGGGGCGGCTCCCGCG
>NW_024412388.1:1228292-1250031 GCF_014898765.1 Herpailurus yagouaroundi | reverse complement strand
CCACAGACCCCCAGTTAGCCTCAGCCGAACCCCTCCCTTCTCCGGGCTTCAGTGGCCCCGGGTATAGGACCCTCTGGTTTCTAAGGTCCTCTGCACCCCCCCCCCCCACAGCCCCAGGCTAGGGGCTGCTGCTGCGGCCTCGTCCCCACCCCCACCCCTGACAGCAAAAGCTGGGCTGAGTGAGAGGGCAGACCCACATCACACGGATGGGTGACGGAGCCTCTTGGAGCCTGCAGGAGCCACACTCAGGCCAGGACGAGACTCCCGCTTAGGGCCCCGTGACCTTCTGTGACCACACCTTGGGTACCCACACTCCTCAGCCTCAGACACATCACCGCAGCGGCCGAGCCGGGCCTCCTTCCACCCTTGGCTCATCCCCGGGCTCTCCAAGGCTTCCCCAGATGGACAGCCCTGAGTGCCCCCGCCGTCCCTGCCCGGCTGAGAGCCCTGGCTGGGTGCAGGCCAGAGTGGGCAGCACCTCCAGCCATACCCACCTGCACACCTCCCCCCTCCGTCTCCCCCACAACGTGGGGCTCAGCCGGGGGGAGGAGGTGGCTCGCCTCTTGGGGGCACAGACGTCAGTCCTGGGGGCAAGGCTGCCTGGGCCACGGCAGGATCCCAGCAGGCCTTGGGGATGCGGCCCCAGGAGGAAGGAAGGGCACCCACACCGTCTGTGCCTGGAGAACAAGGCCCAGGGACAGACAGAGATGGAAACCAAGGGTGACAACAAGAACAGACAAACAGACGACGACACTGGGCTCCTCTCCCTCAGAGCCAAAACTGAGATGCAAATTGGAAACCACCAGGAAAGAAACCTCCATTCTGAGCCAGAGACACCAAGCATTTCAAGAAGGAGGGCGAGGGACGCGTGGGCAGGCAGGGCTCAGGGCCTCCGGGCCGGCCGGCCACGCAGCCGGAGAGAGGCCGTTGCACACGGTGGATGATGTGTACACGTGCCCACTGTGACCACCAGGCCCTCTGGAAGTCGCCCCGGCAGCCAGGACGGCCCGCCTGCCCCCAAAGCCCTCCATCACCCCCACGGAGCACAGTCCTAGCCAGTCTCCCAGACCCACTCTGGCCCCCCGCCTCCCCCAGGCTCACCCCACCCGCGCTCCTGGAACACAGGCCTGAGCAGGCGGTTCCGGGCTCCAAACCTTCAAGGGCTCCACTCTCGCTCGGGTCATGCAGCATCAGACCCTCCAGCCTGGCACCCAGGGGGCCCAACTGCATGGTTTCCAGGACCTAGAGCAAGGGTGCCTCTCTCAGGAAGCCCTCCCTGCTTGCCCTGACCCTCGAGCTCGCCCGCTCTGAGACCGCACCATCCACGGTCTGAGCCAGAGAACTTCACACGCCTTGTCACAAGGGCCTTGCCCTTGTTTTGAGTCTCGCCGCCCAGATCATGAGGTCCCTGCAGGCAGGGAAGGGACCACGTGCCCACTGCTCTTCCTACACACGCCGGCTGGGCCCAGCTCGGCCTTGGCGGAGAGGAGTCCAGCCAGACTGACCAGCTGCCCCATGTACACGAACACTGTCCCCATGAGTGGCGCTGCCCGGCTCCAGCAGTAATGGGCGCCGGGGACAGCAAGGGCACACAGGCCCAGAGAGGCGTGCATGCAGGCAGCCAGCGGCACAGCGAGTGCGGCCCGCGGGGGGGGGGGGGGCAAGCGCGTACGCGCCGAATCAATAAGCCTAATGAGGTAAATGTGCAATTCTCGACCGGCTAAATTTAGGAAGTGTGTGTTTCATTTTTCAGCAGCATCTGGTCTTAAGACGTCCCGTTCTCAATCAGAACTCAAGACAGTGTACGGGGATCAGACCTCCGCTCCCCCCCGGCTCCTGCTTCTCAGGGAACACACAGCCTGGAGCCTGGGGACAGCCCTGGTGCCACCAGGCATCTCCCATGGGCACGGGGTTGGGGGGGGGGGCGGGGGGAAGGTGTGGGCAGCCTGGCCCCCGGCGCAGGGCCGGGCTGAGCCACCAAGACCCCCCCACCAGGCATTTTCCTGTCTAGGTGGTGCCCACCGGAGGAGGGGTGAGGACCCATCTCTGATGAACCAGAGGCCTTGAAAGGCACTGCCAGCCCTCAGGGACCATTGCCTCCCAATACCACCTTTTCTTTGAGGGGGACACTGAGGCACAGAGAGACGGCCCCAGGTCCTGGAAGACCAGGTATCCGGCCCCCACAAGGCCTCTCTCACTGGACAGGGGTGGGTATTTCCATCTAACTCTGGTAGGACAGGGAAGGGCCCATAAGCTGGGTCAGGGCTGGGTCGAGCCACGTCTAGTAAGACCATCCACACGGTCAGAGTCTCAGCTCCTCCAGGCCAGCCCAGACCCCCCGGCAGGACAGCCCAGGTCTAGAGGGTGGGGGGTGGGAATGCTCCGTGATGCCGCGGCCCCCGCGGGGCAAACCCACCGCAAGGTACCCAAGACAAGAGAAGGGTGGAGGCGGGTGGCGGGAAGCACGCAGGGGGTTGGGGAGAAAGTGGTCTCCGAGCCCTGCAGTCCGCAGGCCGCGGGGAGGTCCCAGGGGAGCTTGGGAAGGAGTGGGGTCTGGACACCATGAATGGGGGTGACCCCAGGTGGGAGGGGACCTCCCGTCTCTGGGGCCAGTGGTCACACTCGGAGAAGAACACGCCCACCCGGCCGGGTGCCGCGCTGCCTGGCCACTGCCCGTCTACTCTTTCGGGGCCGGCTGGAAAGAAAGGCCCGGAAGACCGTTTCACCCCACGGGCCGGGGCCGGCTCTCGCTGTTCTCTCCCTGACTGCTCCGGGCACAGAGGCCTTTGCCAGCGCATGCCGAGTGCGGGCACACGGGGCCAGCCGGGCTCACCCCCACGCCTTTCCTCGGCCTGCCACAGGGACAGGGCCGGGATGCTCCCCTGGCCCCAGGGGGAGGGAGGGAGGAGGGGCCCTCACCTTGGTCCCTCTGAGCCCAGCAGGCAGTAAATTCAACCCCGCGCTGGGCACAGCAGGAGCCCCAGGGTCAGGCGGTGCCCGGACCCGGCCTCCTTCCTGGAATCGGCAGGTGTAGAGCCCCCTTGCCCTCAGGCCTTACAGCGAGGAAATTGCTCCCAGCGCTGCCCTCCCCAGGCCCCCGAAGCAGGGACCCCTGTCAGGGGACCCCCTTCACAAACTGGACCCCTCCCAGTCCCTGCACAGCGTGTCCCCCACCTGACAAACACCTGCCCAGCGTCCGGTCCCAGGGAAACCCACGACAGCTTCTGTTCGGCTTGATGTCGGCTGGGCTGGCTCCCTCTGGCCGGCCAGGGTGCTCAAAGAGCCAGCCCCCAGCCCGGAGGAGTCCCAGGCCCAGAGCCCCAGGCTGTGGGCTCCCCGGGCCTCACTGAGGAAATGCCCCAAGACCGGGTTCCTCCCTGCAGGACCCCCCAGCCACGGCACCCCCGTGGCCTGTCCACCGGCCTCCAGACAACCTGTGGACCACGCCCGGCTCCATCCCTGCCTTTAACCAGTGACTCCTTCCCTTCTCCCTGATGTGGAGTCCCCCTTCCTGGCCCAGCCCTGGACCCCTTGCTTCCCCGCGGACTAGGCAGGAAGGTCCCAGTCCGTCTGCCAGCAAAGCCAGGTCTCTGTCCCAGGGCCCAGCACAGCCCTGGCACATGCTGGACTCCAGGCACGGGGTGGGCGCCCAGGACGTAACGACTCATGGCTGCGTTCACCCAGCCTGGCCAGGACTCGTGACAAGAAGAGACTCCTGAGGGGAGCGTGTCCCTGCCCAGGGAGTGACGAGCCCAGAGGTGTCATTGTCCAGGGAGCTGGGCCACTTCCCCCAGCCCCAGGTGGCCCTGAAGGTGAGCGCACGTCCAGCCTGCCTGGAAAGACCCTCCCTCCTGCTCCAGGCAGGACTGATTCTGGAAAGGCAGCAGGGAGGCCACGGCGTCCTACCCGCCCCACTCCTCCCTCCTCCCGGCGCTCGGCAGCAGGCTGAAGGCGGGAGCTTCAAAGAGTTTGGCGAACACGGCAGATGCCATTGCACGCAGTGGGAAAGACACGCGCCTCCAAGGAAACAGCCAGGGGCTCAGACCCAGACGCGTGCGCAGGAGGCTTGCCCGCAACATTATTTATGACAGCGAGCACTCACAGGTTTCCTAGACGCTCATGGCGGCTGCAGCGGCCACAATCATTGGACCGGGAGACAGCCATAAAATTCAGGCTCCAGGGGCGCCTGGGGGGGGCTCGGTCGGTGAAGAGGCCGACTTGGGCTCAGGTCACGACCTCGCGGTTCGTGAGTTCGAGCCCCGCGTCGGGCTCTGTGCTGACAGCTCGGAGCCTGGAGCCTGCTTCGGATTCTGTCTCCGTATCTGTCTGCCCTCCCTCCCCCCGCCGCTCACGCTCTGTCTCTCAAATACACGTTAAAGAAATTAATTTAAAAAAATCAGACTCCAGAGGAAAAGGCAGGGGTTTGGGGGGAAGGTAGACCAAGCCCCGGGGAAGGGCTCCTCGGGGTCGGCGCAGCGTCTGGAGCACAGAGCCCCGCGCACGCAAAGCCCCCACGAAGGTGCCGGCAGGGGTGACAGATTCGGTCTCTTCTCCACATTTTCCCGTATTTTCCAAATCATCTCCTCTGACCAAGTTTTGCTTCTTGCTTTCATATTCAGGCAGGAAAACAAGAATTAAAGCAAGGTTACCAGCACAGAGCTGGCGGGAGGTCCCAGGAGCAGGGGCAGTGGATCCGAACACACTTTCAAGTGGGAAGGCGCCCGCGTCCGCACATCCTGCCCTGGCCTCGTGGACACACATTGGCTTCCCCGCACCCCCCCCCCACGCCCCCCACCCCTCCACGGCCTCTCCAGCCCCAGCTCTGTAAAGACACAGGCCTGGATGCACACCGTCGGGGGCAGGGGAGCACCAGGACTCCTCTGCTCCAAACCTCAGCAGCCCCAGCCACGCACTGGGGATGCCCTGGCTTGCTGGCCCCGCCCACCCAGACAGGTGCCCGGCAGGGCTGGCTGGCCCTCAAAGGCCTGGGGACGCAGGAGACCAGCAGCTCCCGGTGCACACACACCCACCCACCCAAGGGACCTGGCCATCTCTGCACCCTTGGCCCGTCGGGTCCAACCCTAGGACCTCGCACACCCAGCAGCGTCCTGGCCCTCCTGCTGATCCTCCCCAGCCTGAGCCCTGTCTCTGGGAATCTTGCTGTGTGAGCTTGAGTTAGTGACTGAGTGTCTCTGAGTGTCACTGAGCTGCATTAGCTCCTCAGCACACGCTGGCCCCGCCAGGGACCCAGGCTGGGCGGGGCCCACGGAAAGGAGGGAGCTGTCCTCAGCATCGATGGCTCAGCATCCCGGGTCCAGTGTTTCGCCCCCCCCGCCCCACCCCGAGCGAGCGGCCCGGCTGCTCCAGATGGCCCGTCCTCACAGACGTGAGCGCACAGAACACTGGGGCTCTCCCACCTCAGCCCCATCTGTGCACCGGGTGGAGAAAGGACACCACGGCTTGGGACTCCCCGCAAAAGAGAAGGGAGCTGCCACCACAGCCCCTCCTCACTGGCTGAACGTGTTGCATCTCGCAGGGGCATCCAGGCGGCTCAGCAACCCGGGGAGGCATCCATGATAGCCCCCAAGTCGGCAAGCATCCCCGGGATGTCCCTTAGTGCCAGGCCTGCCCCCACCACCCTGGCTCCTTTAAATTTTTTTTTTAACGTTTATTTATTTTTGAGACAGAGACAGAGCATGAACAGGGGAGCGGCAGAGAGAAAGGGAGAAACATGCTCCAGGCTCCGAGCCGTCGGCACAGAGCCCGACGCCGGGCTCGAACTCATGGCCCGCGAGATCATGACCTGAGCCAAAGTTGGACGCTTAACCGACTGAGCCACCCAGGCGCCCCTATCCCCGGTTCCTTTAGAGAAGCCCTTTGTGGATCTCTTCTCCGTGTACGCCACATGGGAGCATGGATGAACCTGATGCCCCAGGCCCCTTGTACCTCCCAAAGCACAGACCCCAGCCTCCAAAGCCCTGGAGAGAGTGCCAGTCTGTGACCAGGTGGCCACGCCCACTCAGCCCCCACAGGAGCCTAGCCGCGGCGGCCCCCCCCGCCCAGGAGAGGCCCTTTGTGTCTGTCCAGCCCAACTCTGCCTGTCTGGCTCCATCCCTTCCTGGCTGGCATCCACGACCCCAGAGGCGTGAAGAGGCCGACTGCTCCCCAAACCTGGGAGCTCAAGTCTCCACCTCACCCCACTCTCTGGGTGCGGCAGGCACGGCGCCAGGCACCCCCAGCCCTTTACCTGTGGGAGGGGATTAACTGGCTCTCAACGAGACCCGTTACCACGGACACATGAGAAGTGGGGTAAGCAATCTGCCGTGGACGCTGCCACATTTCCTGACACCGTCCCACTGGCTCTGGCTCTGGGGCTGGGCCCCATACGGCCCACCCCGCCCCCAGCTCCGGCGGGTAGCTGGGTCTTCTCCCCCTCCAGAGTGGATTAAACCAAAACTTGGGGGCCTGCACCCCATCGTGGGCACGGTGGCTGTGAGTCCCAGTGAGGGCGGCCCAGAGCAGGTGCTGGGTAACGGCCCAGGCTCCGTGCAAGCCACCGACCCAGGTCCCGAAGCCCATGAGGCCAGGGCCCCAGAGCAGGCCCGAGGCACCCCCCTCCTGGGCACTGTTCCCCCCCACCTGGGACAGAGCTGGCATCAGCCAAGCCAGGCACCGTGGCTCAAGGGAACCCGGACATACTTCAGTTCAAAGCCAGAGGAGCCTCCCGAATGTCAGGGAGACACAGCCTGCAGCTGCCGACTGTCCCCAAACAGCCTCCAGGACAGGCTGACCTGCTTCACAGGCTTTGGGGCTATCTCCTGCCCTCTTGGCTGGAAAACCTCTCTTGTTTGGTGAGGCTGCCTCAGGGAGCCTTCTGGAAGGACCTCCAGGTCCAGACGGAGCACCGCCACCCCGGCCCTCGGCCCGGAGCCAAGCACGGGGCCTTGTGTCACATACCACCAGCATCGGCAAGTCAGGCGTGGAGGGGACAGAGAGCACAGGGAGCACCTCGAGGAGAGCACGAGGTGGGGACGGCAGGCCACGGGTGGGGGCCCCCTCCTCTGCCCCACGGCCCTGCCTGGGCTCGGCAGCCTGCTCTGCGGCCACCGCCCTCTCCGGGCGTCCATTCCAGACTGAGCTGAGCAGCAGGGCCCAGAGCCTGGGCAGGGGGCAGTGGGCCTCGAGCAGACATGTCCCCTCAGCGGAGGAGACCCGTTGGGGCACGTCTGGGGAATGTGGGAGAACGGGCCGGGTCCGGCTCTTCGGGGCACACAGAGCACATGCACACGACCCACTCCACACACACACACACACACACACGCACGCGCACACGCACGCACAGACCCTCGCGGGCGGGCGTGCCAATTCACGTCCACGCTCACTCCCACCACTGCTGTCCCGAGGGGCAGCCCCAGGGCAAGCAGCAGCCGGCCTCGGGGAGAGCGGGTCCGCGTGGGCACGCACCACCTCCCTGAGCCACAGGCCTCGCGGGGGTGAGGGTGCGCTCTCCTCCTGACCTTCCAGGAGAGCTGAGTCAGGGTCCGCCGCGGGCTGCGTCTGCCCAGGAGGAGCTGGAAGGAGGCAGGGCCCCCGCACGTGCGGGCAGAGGCTGCGCTGCCGGGACAGGGGACAGGCGCAGGGAGAGGACCGGCCGCACGCCTGGGCTCCGCCACACCGGTGGGTGCCAGCAGCCTCCGGGCACCCCCGTACCCTGGAGCAGTGGCTGCCGAGTCCGCAGCCGGCAGGGAGCAGCTGAGCCCAGGCCCGAGGCCCGGGGCTGGGGCCGGACACTCCCTGGTGGCCGCAGCTCAGCCCACCATGCCGGGTACTCAGGACACCGCGGCCGACGGTTCCGGGCCCCAAGGGGAGAAGCCCCCACCTCCCGGGGGAGCCCGGGCCCAGCCTGCAGCTCACAGCCAGCACATCCCCGGCGGCACACGGAGCAAATTATACAGCGGGAGAGACGCCGGAGCCACGTCTACGGGTGCAGCCGGCTCCCACCCTTCCCTCGGGCAAGGGGCTCTCACACCTGGCCAGGCTCACCTGTGCACCTGTGCACCTGCGTAAATCCAAACGCCGGAAGCGGAAACGCCGCGAACGGATACATGGCGGTGGTCGCGTGGCCAGATCCTTATCCGCCCACCCACCCGAGACGCGAGTGCTTCGCAGCGTCTGCACCAGTACCCCATCTTCCCGAAGCCGGGAGGCAGAGACGGTAGGCGCCAAAGCATCATCGCCCCGCTCCAGAGACCACAAATGTCACTGCCGGCGGGCCACAGGAAGGCACAGAGGCGACGGGCCCCGAGGTGCCCAGAGCCTCCCTGGGGTGCACAGCCCAGCTGTGCTGAGAAGCCCCAAGTCGGCCCAGGTTCCCAGGGGTCTGACCGAGATGGACAGGGCTGGTGGGCCGGCCGGCAGCCCCAAAGCGGTCTTCCTAAAAGGAAGTCTGTTCGATCTGCCGCCCCTTGCCCTGGCCCTTGAGGGGAGGGACCAGGGGAGTGGCCTTGCTCGGGCCCCTGTCCCCCACCCCCAGCCCTGGAGCTGCTTGCAACTTGCCTTTGCCTGAAGCCACTGGGAGCCGCCCCCTAGACCCACCCGAGGTGCCACAGTCCCCATTCAACTAGAAGAAGCCAGGGACCTCGGGTGGGGCCACCTCAGCCCCCCATCTTGGACAAAGACCGCCAAAGACATGTCAACCTCGTGCACTGGGGACAGGTGCACACCAGCCACTCTTGCCATCACGCACGGGGCCCCCCACCCACGGCAGCCCGCCTGTTCCGAGGGAGCAGGCAGAGCTCACTCTCCCGGGCGGGAGGCGGGGACTCAGAACCACCTCACTCACCCACAGGCAGAATATTGATGTTCAGGAAAAACTGTCCACTCTCCGGATTGGGCCCTGGGTCTTCCAGCGGGGGAGCCATCACGGACGGGTGCGGGGCTCTCGGCAGTGAGGACAGCAGGGGAGAGGTGTGGCTGGCCTGGGTCACCAGCTGGGGCCAGCCACCCGAGGGAGGCAGGGAGACGCCGTTCTGAGGTCCCTCTGCCCCCCGGGCCCCTGGAGTCCCCCTCCGGAGTGGGGACTGGGCCTGTGGCTCATCACACACCTAGAGAGAGCAGGGCGGCGGGTGGGTGGGCGAAGCCTGGCCAGGCATCCAGGCCAATGCCAGGGTGGGGTTGCAGGGCACCGCTGTATGGCCGTCCTGCTCACCACCCCTCAGGGATAAACGCTTCCCCCCCCCCCCCCCCGGTGAGGAGTGGGTGAAGCCAGGGGGCTGGTAACCGTAGCAATGGCTCCATCACTAAAGAGCGAC
This sequence comes from Herpailurus yagouaroundi, assembly GCF_014898765.1. Taxonomy (NCBI): domain Eukaryota; kingdom Metazoa; phylum Chordata; class Mammalia; order Carnivora; family Felidae; genus Herpailurus; species Herpailurus yagouaroundi. Next base: position 1,240,720 of record NW_024412388.1, on the reverse strand, counting down.
TGCTGTTCTGTGCTGGGACTTTTCCTGAACTCGATGAAGTTCAAAGGCAAAACAGGTAGCATTTCCCAGACACCAGTCAGCCCTTTCTGCCACGATGGTGCTGGGGGGTGCTCGCCAGCCCTGGGCCTCAGAGGGGTGGCCCCGGGCCACAGGAGCGGCCCGAGGAGGCTGCCCCTGGACCCTTTCCACAGCCCTCGGCTCCCACGGCACCGTCACCCCCAGCCCGGCGGCTCAGGCCACCTGTGGGTCTATGCAGCAGATCGAGCCACTTTGGTGTCCGAGCCCCTGAGTGGCCCAGGCTCCACCTGCCTCCTGGTGCCCCCTCCCCAAGTCTTAGTCCCACCGGCCTGTGCGCAGGCTCCTCTCCTACTTGGAGCCCCCACTCCATCCATCCACCTCCCCACACACGTTGGACCAGCTCCTTCCAGAGACTTCTTCCTCCCTGGGGGCTAGAGAGAGGCCGCAGAGGCCAAGGTGGGAGGCCACTGGGCCCAGGACAGAGCTTCTGGGCTTGGCCCCCGGGTGGACATCAGGATACCTGGCCCCTCCAGCCGCCCAGAGCCACATGCTCTGCCCAAGTAGGCAAATGAACCGAAGGTGGGCAGACCCTCCCCCGAGGTCCCCATGGGTCAGGCTTAGCGTGTGACTCTCCTGAGGCCCAGGCCTCTGGGGCTCCCTCCGCCCCCCCCCCCGGGGGTCTATCCCTCCCTCACCCCCACCTACTTCAGCCCCTCGGCCTCCACCCGGCCTACCCCATCCAAGACCAGCAACTGACCTAGAACTAGCCGGCCAGGAGCTCCCTGGGGTCCTACGCCCCCGAAGAGCACGGGGCGTGGGCACCAGGCAGCCTGAAGGCCAGGGCGCCAGGACTCACGGGCCCCCTCCGGCCCCAGCCCTGCTGTGCCTGCCACAGCCTCTCACAGGCCCGCCCTCCACTCCCAGTCACCCCTCCAGACGCCCTGGCTCCAGGTTCACCCGAAGCTGTGGGGTCCCCCGGCCCAAGCTCACCCGAGGCCGCCGGCCACACAGCCCACGAGGCCAGAGCAAGCTCCTGCCACCGTCTCAGCCGGCTACTGCCGGGTTCCGAGTAGGCACGGCGGCTTCCTGCTGCTACGGGAGCCCAGGATCCGTGCCTGAACACGTCTGCAAGCACAGGCCGGGCGTGGGGCTCGGCAGGACTGGCGCGGTAGAACCTAATTAGGCAACAGCACCACACCGCAAGCCGAGACAAGGCCGTTGAGGACCATGAGGTCAGCCGTTGGCACGGGCCCGGCTGCACCTTGCCGTGTGAGCTGAGCCCCTCACCACCCGCCCCTGCCCCTCAGACCACGCCAGGGCCCCTCGTGGCACCCCTCGGACACGCCCGGCCCCTACAGTCCACGGGCCTGCGGCGGGGTCGGCAGCCTTGTGGGGTGGGGGCCGCGGGTGGGAGGAGCCCCAGCTGACGGTGTTGTGGGGCTGTCCCCAGCCAGGCCTGCTCCTCCTCGCAGAGCCCCAGGCCGAGGAGGGGGGCCCTCTGGTGCCAGGCCTTCAGCCTGCTCAGACCCCCATCCAGATGCCAACGTCGAGTCCTGGGAACTGGCCACTGCCCATGGGTGACCGGTCATGGATGACATCGTTCAGTGCCAGGCTGGGTCCACTTGACCCCTGTCCTCCAGCATCGGCCTGTTTAATCAAGGCATACAGCCCAGGCCCAGAGAGGCCAGAGAGCGGCCCAGCCCCGAGCCCAAGTGCCAAGGGCGCGGTGCTCATGCCCAGAGGTACGCCCACCTCCACAAAATGGCCAGCCCCCGCCCGCGGAGCCCCCAGAGGACAAAGTGGTTGCCGTTTGGCCTGCACTTGTCAGTCCGTAGTGCCCTGCCCACAGGGAGGGCCGGCGTGGACCCTCAGTGACTTCCGCCCCTGACAACTCGCCGCCAATGTCCGCAGCGCCCCTACCGCGCCCTGCAGAGCGGCCGGCTGGCCAGAGGAGCTCCCCGGGGGCCACCGCAAGCCCCGGCCTGCTCCCGACATCCTCTGTGTCACTCCATGGGCGTCCCCTGGCTCAGAAAGACCCCAGGGGTGGGGAGCCAGGCAGAGGTGGGAGCCCCGGCCTCTGGAGGCGGGGATGTATCGACAGGGCGTCCGCTCCTTCCCAGCCCCAGGCCCCACCAGCCACCAGACTCCAGACATCCCACCTGACTTTTTCTAGACCCACTGCCCACTTTCCCCCTGGGGTCCCACCCGGGCTGGACACCTGGTCTGAGGGCCTGAAAATCTCATACGATGAGGGATCTGGAAATCAAGGAGACGGTCTGCCTGCCCCCCCAGCCCCTTCCTCGTCTCGGGACCCAGTAGCCAGAGTCCTCCACTCCAGCCGTCCCTTCCCCCTGACTCCCTAGTGCTGCCTGACGGGTCTCCTCTCCAGCAGGGCACCTCGCTGCCCGCCAGCGCCCCCTGGCACCGGTTCCTACAACCTTGCCTCTCCAGCACAGCCTCCGATGGAGGGGCCCCAGTGACGGGGAGGCAGGTCAGGGCACCCCCGTGGCTGGCCAGTCTGAAGCTGGACCCTCTACCCACCCCTGACTTAGCGGATGAGAACACAGATGATGAGGGGGCCACTCAACCCCCCCCCCCCAAGCTGTTGAGCCGCCCAAAGCCAGGCCGGGCACGTCGCACAGAGAACCCAGCAGCCCTGACTCCGAGGCCGTGGTGGGAAGCGCCCTGCCCCGGCCCCCCGCTCACGGAGGGTGGGCAGGAGTGAGCTGGCCCAAGGGCTGGTCTCACCGAGTTGAGCCCTCACGCTAGGTCCCGAGGGAGGGGCTTTTGTCAAGGGTCAAGCCCCAGGTAAGAGTGGGGGGTCACTCAGCCAGCTTGGCACTGGCCCCCGAGGAGTGGGGGAAGATGTTCCCAGCAGCCCTGACCGCTGGGGGACGCACACATGGAATAAACACACGGCGTGAGGTCCGTGGGGACGAGCAGCGTCTTGAGAGCATAGTATTGAGCGGAGGAAGCAGAGACCAGAACAAGGCGTGCGGGGGAGCAGTGCTTCCAACGTGAGGCCCACGGAGCCCCTGGTGTCCCAGAACCCCCGGGGGCAGAAGTCTGCGCTATTTCCATACTAACCCCCCACCCCGCTCCTCCCCGTGCCCACATCTGTGCAACGGTGGATAACAGCCAGCACAGAGCCAGGCAGCGGCTCCAAATGGCCCTGGGTCGTCCCGTCAGGCCCCCTGTCACCGCACACTCAGATCGAAACACAGAAGAAGCCGCTGCCCTGCGAAATTCCAAAACGTGAATTTTGTGAAACCTCAGCTCTTGCCCGTATCCTGTGTGAGAGAGCCAGGGGTTTCTCAAGAGGAGGGGCTCCGGCGGCAGATGCCAGGCCCGCGGGCCGCGAGGCGCAGGCAGCAGTCTTTGCTGGAAGGAACCACGGCAGACAGACTGTTGGGAGGCACGGGCGTGTGCAACATCTGGCGGCGGATTTCTCCAAAGCGCATACGGCGAGCCTGCCACCTAAAAGCAAAGTGACGACCGCGTGATGAGGTCCGTTGCCAGCGATGAAATTTGCGCTTCGGTAAAAATGAGCATTTTGGAGAATGTGTATCCACCACTGCGAGTCTGACGGCTTCCGAATATTTGAGGCTTTTTCTTACGGCAGCAGTGGCGACGTTCAGGAGAGACCACGCGACGCGTGGACGTGCGGGAACTCTCTGCCGCACTCAGCGACCAGCGGCTTCCAGATGCTCCAAATCCTGCCCAGGTAGAGATCCACTCACAGCCAAAGACCCACCGACGGGGCTCACGTAACAGAACCCCAAACGGGCATTGCCAGGCTCGGGCTTTCACCCGCCACCACCTCCGCCAAGCGTCATCGTCTCTGTGGCTTTGCCACGGCGGCGAGGGACGCACATGCCTGCGTGCAAGGAGGTGGGTCTCCTTGAGAGCTTTCCACCCCGACGGGCACGCTGTGAACGCACGCTGTGGCGGCCACGGCGCAGCAGCGCATCCAGAGCCCGGCCCCCTTCCTCCTGCCCCCCGTTCCGGACACTCGCGACAAGACAAAGCAATACCGCTCTTCTTGCCGAATTCGTTTTGGGGGAAGAAAGTTATTTGCATGAAAAACTATTTATATTAACCTAAGTTTGTGCAGCCACTGTGGAAAACAATATGGAGGTTCCTCAAAAATTATAAATAGGAATGCTACTGGGTATTTCCCCAAAGAGAATGAAAACGTTAATTCGAAAAGGTACACGCACCCCGAAGTTTACCGCAGCACCGTTTACAACAGCCAAGGTGTGCGAGCGCCCTCTGGCGTCCACCCGTTGGGGAACGGAGAAGGACCGGGCATGCGCGCACGCGGGAATATTACTCAGCCATAAAAAGAATGAAACCTGGCCACGTGCAGCGACACGAAGGGAACCACAGCCCGTTACGCTACGCGAAATAAGGCAGCCACACGAAGACAAAAGCCATACGAGTTCACTCGCACGCAGAATCTAAAACCCCAAACCAACGAACAAAGAAACAGACTCGTAAGTACTGAGAACAGGCGGTTGTGAGAGGGGAGGCGGGTGGGGGGATGGGGAAAATGGATAAAGGGGGTTAAGAGGCACAAACTTCCAGTTACAAGATAAAGGAGTCACAGGGGTGGGAAGTACAGCACGGGGAACACGGTCAGTAGATTGTAATAACATGATGGCGGCGAGCCCTGAGTATTTTACACAATTGCCCGGTCACTATGCTGGGCACCTGAAACTAAGGACTAATGTCAGACCGCACGTCAACCCTACTTCCATAAAATACAAAAAATGTTCTTTATGTTCGCACGTAATCACTTGGTTGTTATTCAGCGAGACTGCATCAACAAAATGTTTTTAATGATTAGTCTCAATATCTAACGTAGTAAATGTCAAGTGCTAATAACCAGGGATGTGCTGATCCAGATTTACCAACCAGCCCCGTGGGGGTGAAAGCCCTGATGGGCGGTGTTTGCCAATTTCCACGTGAATACGCCCGCGGCAGCCAGTTTCCAGCTGGGAGGAAACCAGGTCACGTCCGGTCCTCCCGCACTTCCGCTGGGCGGAGGGCACAGGCGTGAGCTACAAGATAGGGGCGCAGATAACAGCAAGATGTGAATAATCAGGAAGCAAGAGTGTTCATTACCTTGCTTTTCTTATAATTTATATGTTTTACATAATTTAATTAGTTTAATTTGATTTTAATAACGGCCGCGTGTGACAACCCGCTCTCAGAATTACCGGAGACCTCATAGCCGGCTCATGAGCCGGTGCGAGCAGCTCAGGCTCCACTGCACAACACACTTCGGGGTCCCCGACAGCTGCTCAGATCGGAAAGGGGTCCGGAGACCACCCTGTGCACTGCCAATACGGATTTTTAAAAATCGCAGCGAAGTAACACTATCCATGCTGAAAAATACAAAAAACCCCACAAAAACCCACAAAAACCCACAAGACGCACCTAAGGGGGGACCGGATGGGCAAATGGCAATCCATTATCAGTCAAGAGTGGGGTCGAGACGTGGTGAGGAGGGGTCCCCGCTGCTCTCTGCGCCCGAGGCCTGCAGAAGAGATTACTGAGGAACTGGGCAGGTCTCAGGGAGAAGCCCAGCCTGGTGAGCAGACACAGGCCCCTCCCAGTCTTCACGCTCTGGGACCCCCACCCCCAGGGACTCTTTCCCATGTTGTACCAGGAACAACACCCCATCGGGGCAGGGCCAAAATAACCGGGTTTCACCCCACAAAGATGATCCCGGGAAGAACCCACAACCTACCAGCAGACTGGGCCCCAATGCCCCTCCTGCCTGAACCCCACCCTCTCCACTCGGGAGGGTCACTTGGGCCCAACAGGCAGCTCCAGGGGGGATCTTCAGGGCAGTAGTTTCGTCTCCACGCCACAGCACAGGGGGATTAAAAAGGAAGCATACAGCCCAGGGACAGCAAAACCCCTGTGGCAGGAAGGGCCCTCTGGTCCGTGGGCCCAGGGCTGGCTAGGACCTTCGTGTCCCAGTCCTCCCAGGATTCACCTGGGGCAGCTGAGGGAGCACACTCTTCAACTGAAGGGCACCTCCATAGCCGGGGACACCTGTTCCAGCTCCTCCCTCAGTCCTCCCACCCCCAGAGGAGGCTGGCGGTGGCTTCCCACATCCCAGTGCTGGACGGGCACATAGCCAACAACACATCAGAAGCCTCGTCTCCCTCTGCCGGCCCCTCAGGCCGTGAACATCCACCATGACTGCACCATTCAAGGCCTCTGCCAACAGCACATCCGGACCCCACCAGGACCTGGGGTGGCCGGCTGGGTGAAGGTGTGGAAGCGGGCAGGCCAGAGCAGCCCGCGAGGGGGCCAAGGAGGCCCCACGAGGCCTGGGTGGGGGGCAGGGGGGGCACTGAAGACCACATGCTGGGAGACCTGGTCATGGGGGTGCTGTGTTCTGGGCCGGGGTGGACAGCAGGGAGTGGGGGGAGAGGAAGTGGGGAGGAAGCTCACCCTCTTGAAAAGGGTTTGCTCAAGGGTGGGCACATGGCTGAGGGCAGGGCAGGGAGGACTGGTCGTTGGAGCCACCGGTGAGGGACGGACGGGGAGGGATGGGAAGCAGACCCCAGGGTCTTTGGGCAGCAAAGACGTTAGTGCCACGAGGGTGTCGGGCCCAGGGTGGGGGCGCAGGGGTGCTGGGCAGCCACGACACAGAGCAGGCCTGGGTAAGGCCAAGCTGAGAGTAACAGGGCTTGGAGGGGGGGGCTCCCGCCTGGGAGAGGGGGGGCCGGGACAGGCATGGGCACAGGAGCGGTTGTGGGAACAAAAGGCAGTAGGAACGTGTCACCCCCATGTTGCACAAGGCAGGAAAAAGGCTCCAGGGGGGGGAAATGCCCCACCTGGGGCCACCTTGGCCGTCCCCTGCCCCACTCCATGCTCTGTGCTGCACTCCCCTGGGGTGCCCAAGGCTTTCAGCCCTGCCCATAGGGTTCTAGACCAACCTGGGGACAGGGCCAGACGCTTGCACCCAGGCCCACCCTCGCCCACAGTCTGCAGACCTGTCCCCCATCCTCGGCCCCCTCCACAAAATGCTACTGTCTTATTAGAGACGGTGGTAGGTTCCGAGCCCACGGGCCTGGCCTCCCCTGAATGCCTCCTCCAGCTGCCCAAGCTGATGCATGAGCTCCCCTCCCCTGCTTTGGTGCTCCCAGGCAGGGGCCCAGGGCCAAGCGAGGCTGGAAGAATTGCACCCGTGCTCACCCACTGCCCCCACCCCTGTGGACAGCCTGGGGACACGTGCTATCCCGCAGGCACAACAGGGCACCAGGAGCACCATCTCCAGCGGAGACTTTGAGAGGAGACACCTTCTAAGAGTCCTGCCCACCAGGCTCCTCCTCACCCGAAGGCACCCCAGGCCACCTTGGAAGGTCTCTTCTGCTGCCGGGCCACAGAGGGAGGACAGGAGGAGATGGGAGAAGACGCCAAGGATGCTGCCGGCCTCCATCCCAAGGGCAGCTGTCTGGGGGCACCCCTTCCTGCCCTCAGCACTGAAATGGGGGTCATTCCTTTCTGTGTTTGTTCAGGAAAACCTGTGATGCCCCTTCTGGAATGGGGAGCACCACAGTGATCCCCCGGAAGTGCCACACTCACAGGGCTCACATCTTAAGGAAGCAGGCAGCAAAGTAGTCCCTTGGCGGTCGTAAAAGACCGTGAACAGGGATTATGCCTGGGGAGACACATGCAGCGGGGTGGGGGACGAGTGATATTGTGACTGAGTCACGGGACGGTCCTGGACAAGACGGTACCTGCAGACGGCCTCCCGGGTGGGGCCAGGGGTCACCAAACAGGGCACCTGTATTCCCGCATCCCCACTCTTCGAGGTGCTCACAATATCCGCAGGGGCCTCCAGTGCCAAGGTCAGACCTAGAACTCTCTCCTCCGGGTGCTGGGGAGCCTCTGAAGGCTCTGGCACAGGGAGAGAAGAGTCCAGTGCTGCAGGGGACGGTGGGGCAGGGACGCGGCGCTGACCTGTAAGGGTGGGCACCCCCACCACATGCCCAGAGCTACCAAATACAACGGTCAACTTGCACCCCATCAGGTCCCCACTCGGCCCTGGCCTTTGGTGACACGTTTTGGTAGGTCACACCTGTCTGATAAATGAGCCACAACGGCGTGGGCAGGGGCAGAAACACCCAGAGCCTGTCGCTGGAGGCCTCAGCTCCTGCCCACTGGCCTCCAGCGGGCCCGGGGCTCCCACTGCCCTCCGCCTGCGGGGGGACCCCGGCACACTTGGGCCACAGTGGGCTGCGCTGGGGCCCCGCTAACTAAAATATCCCGCACGCCTCCTTCTGGTTCACTGACGTGAGGTGGCCAGAGGAGCGGGGTGGGGGTGTGCTGGTGCCCTTGGCAGCTACCGATCTCTGTGAGTTGGGACAAATCTGCCAACCCCGCATTCAGAACCAACTGGATGCGGCACTGAAGCCCCCCAGGGCCCACCCAGCAGACCCGGAAACCGAAGCCCAGGAAAGGTACGGACCTACCCAGGATCCCCCAGGATCGTACTGCTGCGCAGACGCGGCAACCGGGTCCCCGCTAGGACGAAGGCAGTGGCGCCACAGGAGGGTGTCTCCGAGGAGGCTCCAGCACACGGTCTCTCGAAAGTGGCCACCCAGGAAATGGCCCCAGGACAGGGCCTGACCTCCCTGCTCCCGGGATGGAGGCCGCTCCCCTGGCTGGAGTGAGTGGAGTGCACGTACGGGTTTTCTGTGCTGCTCTCAACACCCCGCCCGGCCCATGGCCCTGCGGAGGCCTCCCTGTCTGGCCCTCCTGGTGCCCATGAGTCCCCACACTTCGGGGCACCCCACGCCGCGGGGGCCTGGCCTTTCTTTCCCTCCTTTCCTTTCTCCCCCGACCCCCACGGGAGGCCAGGAGGGTGACCCATCACCCCAGCCTCTTCTCTGGATAGAGCCCTCCCTCTCCTTCTGCTGGTGCAAAGCCTCCTCATCCAGGAAGTCCTCCTGGATCATCTCTTCCCTGGGCCCAAGCGGCTCAGCCCAGGATGACGGCCACGCATACATGGACAGCCACCCCCACCCAGCAACAGACAGAACCACTGGGGTACAGATGTGGGGCCAGACAGACCTGGGATCACCGGGTGCCTGCTTTGAACAAGGCACAGTCTCTCTGAGCTTTGATTTCTTAGCTCTGCCCCTACCTTCCTCGGCCCCCCAAGTGCAGACTCCTGTCCTGGCTCCCTTGAAACCCTGACCATGGGCCAGAGCCCCAGAACCCCAGGCGGACTCTGCTTCGTCGGACACGCAACTCTGCCAAGACAGTCCCATCCCTGACGAGCACAGGGATGCACTGGCCCCAGCCACTCGCCTATGCCCTGGAACCACTGACACGACCTCGCAGGCAAGCCCAGGCCCCCAACCTGGGCTCTGCACTCTGGCCCCTTGTCCTGACCCCAGCTACCGAGCCTCCTGCTGTGGGACCACTGCTTGGCTGAACGAGGTCTCTGCTCGAGGGGCTGGCGGGGGTCCCCTGCTCGGTCCTGGAGGTGCTGCCCATCTGCACCCGGGGCCTCCCTCCCCTCCCCAGGCTGCCCCCACCCCACGCCCACTCTGTGTGTGTGCCACCGCACGTGAGTGCCAGTCGGTGCAGTGAGGGGCATTTCTGGGCCTCCAGGCCTCCGGGGCGGCCACGGGGGTGGACAAACCTGTTCTCCGGGTTTGTCTGAGAGCCGCTCCCCACAAAAGGAAGCAGTGCCCACCTCTGCCCTCCACCCCCAGGGCACCTGCCCAGTCAGGGGCCCAGGCCCAGCACCCAGGCGTGTGGCTGTCTGGACACGCACGCAGCTTTCTCCAGCATTCTGTGTCCCTCAACCTCCCGTCCCCAGGGTGGGCATCCTGCCCCGGGGAACAGTCCCCCTCCCAGTCCCACGACAAGGGCACACCCCACCCGGTATCTAACAGGAGGACCCTGAGGCCTGGGAATTCAGGACAGGGAGTCACACAGTGGGAGCATCTTAGAATTAGGGCAACAAGCCAGCCCATCTTGGTTTTCCTTCCTCCCCTCCTCCCGGCACTGTTTTTTTGAGCACCTGTGCATGCCGTGCTGGAGGGGACAGCAGCCACCCCAGCAGGAAGGCTCCGCCAGGTGAAGCCAGCCTCCCAGATGAAGCACAGGGACACAGACGAGTTGACCACCAGCTTGCCCACTAGGCTGCGGGTGGTGCTGGGTGGAAGCGGGAGATGAGGCGGGGGACCTGGGGTGAGGTGTGCAGCAGGGCTCAGAGAGGAACCAGAGCAAGCACCCTGGAGGAGGGACACAGGAGAGGGTCCAGGGCAAGCACCCCGGAGGAGGGACAGAGGATCCTGAGTGCTGGGAATCACACTCCTGCTCAAAGGGCAGCCTGTGATCCAGGGGACTCATGTGCTGGCACAGTGGGCTCTTAATAAATACCAGCTCATTCTATCAGTGTTCCCATTTCACAGAGCAAAAAACGGAGGTCTGTGGAGTTAAGGTGGAAAGTGTGCGAAAGCTCTCTGCAAGCTAGCAAGGACCCGCCGAAGTCACAGCAGGTTGAGTCAGAGACCAGCCCAAGCACGGCTCCTGGTCAGCAGGGCCCACGGCTCGGCTGCCACTGGACACAGCAAGTAGCACCCAGTAGCTTAAAAACGGAGTCACCCCTTAACTGCAGGCCCAGCTGGTGGACAGCACCCCCTCCCCCGCCCCCCACCACAGGGGCTGGACTCGGCCACCTCAAGCCCGGCCCAGGCGGCCACTTCCCTGAGGTCCACTCTGTTCTTCTTCACCTTCCTGCCCGGGGAGAGATCACAGTCATTCTGCCACATCTTTGGATCCTGATCCAGGTTCACTCTTTGGGGTGAAACTCCCTAATCCCTAAAATTCTACCCTCTGACCCCGTAGAGCAGATGGGCCGACGGCGCCACCTGCCGGCCGTTCCTCAGTCTGACCCCCAACCCGAAGTCCTCTCAGCGAGGGTGCAGGTCAGCGCCAGGGGAGAAACGAAGATCTGAACCGGGGGACCCAGGCCCCACCTGCCCAGAACAACACACGCCGGGTCACATGGTTTCTGGTTTCTGGTCATATGGTTTCGTGAGGCTGAGCAGGAGAGATGCTGGGAGGTGCAGTCCCGAGCAGGACCCGCTGGTGGGCACGACGGGGCAGTGAGGGACCCGAACCTCCACCAACTGGCTGCGGTGAACACCAGGGCCATCTGTGCAAACCCACAGGCCAGGGCGTCTTGGGGGCCAGCAAGGAGCTGAGCGTTTCAGACTGTCAGACGTAGCTGGTCAGAAACTTGTGAAGGGGGGGCGGGGGTGCCAACTGAAGCTTCGGGCAGCCTCTGGCTGCGGGGCACAGGGACGTGAGCAGGGGCTCGCCTCCAGGGGGCTTCACTAGGAAGGGCCTGGCCACAGCTGGTGGGACCTCCGGTTAGCGCGGAGACTGGCTCAGAGCCACAGCCCAGCCACTGCCCGGCTGCACCTCGGTGGGCGGTGGTCCTGGAGATGGGAGCAGAGGCGAGGGCAAGGCCGCGGCCGTCCCGCCCCACGCCCTCCCGGGCAAGGTCACCGTAGGCTCAGTGGCTCCCCAGCCCCGTAGCCAGGCACTCTCCTTAGTGCCAACAGGACAAGCCGCAGGCGCCAGCCGTGTCCGTCTGCGGCACCCCCTGCCCTCCTCTGCCGGGCAGCGGGTGGGGCACAGAGCCCCAAGCCTCCAGGCACACTCCAACCTTCCTCAATCCTCCCTCTCCTCTCCCGCAGCTCGGTCCAGCTGTGGCTCTCCCAGCGCCGTCCCCTCCGGCGTGTGGCCTCCCTGGGCCCCTCCCCTGTGAGCAGAGAGGCTGACAGAGGTCAAGGGTCGGCACTTGCGGATGTGGAGCGGTGCCTGTCTCGTCACGCTCACCGTGGATCCAGGAGCAATGCTCACCTCGAAGCCGCCACGTTAGCTTCCGGAGCCGAAAACGCCAGCACTCGCACCCGGTCCCCAAACCACGCCCCGCATCCACCGCCGTCCGTCCCTCCCGCCCCGCCCACTCCCTTCCCACACCCCAACGCCCATCCCTTCCGGGACCTCGGGGAGCTGGGGCCGGCGTTCACCCACCGCAGCCCCGCCCCCACCCTCCACGGCCCCGCCCCTGCACGCCTCCCCAGCCCCCTACCCGCCTCCCCAGCCCCCTCCCCCTCACGCCCCCGCCCCTGGCTCCTGCCCGCTTCTACAGCGCCCCCACCCTCCACAGCCCTGCCACCGCGTCGCCCCCACCCTCCACAGTCCTGCTCCCGCATCGCCCCCAACCCTCCACAGCCCTGTCCCTGGCCCCTGTTGCCTCTACGTCGTCCTCACCCTCCACGGCCCCGCCCCCGCATCGCCCCCGCCCCTCACGGCCCCGCCCACCCCGCGTTGCTCACCACCCCTCACGGCCCCGA
>NW_024412388.1:1210446-1228282 GCF_014898765.1 Herpailurus yagouaroundi | reverse complement strand
CACGGCCCGCCTCAGCATCGCCCCCCGCCCCTCACGGCCCCGCCCCCGCATCGCCCCCAACCCTCACGGCCCCGCCCACCCCGCCTTGCTCACCACCCCCTCACGGCCCCGAGCCCGCCCTTCACGGCCCCGCCTCCGGCCCCTTCCCGCCTCTGCAAAGCCCCCGCTCCTCACAGCCCCTCGCGGCCCCGCCTCCGCATCGCCCCCGCCCCCCACGGCCCCGCCCCCGCATCGCCCCGACAATGCTCGAGCCGGGGCCCGGCCCGCCGCCACATAGACCCCGACCGAGCGTCGTGCCCGGACTCGCAAGACGCCGCTCGCGCGGCTCCGCCCCGCCTGGGCAGCAGTCAGGCCCGCCCCCCGCAGCGCCCGCGTCCCTCCACCTGCGCTAGACGCAAAAGGCCTGCGCCACACGTTTGCGTCATCGGGCGCCGCCCGCGTGGGCGTGGCCACGGGGGTCACCAGCACCCGGCGGGCAGCGATCATGGTCCCTGCGGCCGCCGGCCCTCCGGAGGTGGTTCGCGCGGCGCAAAAGGACGACTACTATCGCGGCGGGCTGCGGAGCGCGGCGGGCGGCGCCCTGCACAGCTTGGCGGGTGAGGCCCGGGCTTGGGGCCAGGGGTGAGGCCCGGGCACTGGTGCGCGCTTCCGGGCAGCAGGAGTCCAGGGCTGGGGGCGAAGGTAGTGGGGACGCTCGGACGCCAGGCTCGGGTTGCGGACTCACGGCTAGGGGTTCTGGGCAGGGAGAGGGGCGAGCGGAAGAAACGGGGGGCACGTTTACTTTGGCACGTCTTGTGTGGAACCACGTTCTCGGTGCTTCACAAACACCACCCGTTTAGTTCTCAAAACGTCGTTCCCAGGCGGGACTCTGTCGATGTATTCCTTTTTGCAGAGGGAAACTGGGGTTCCACAGACCTCTGGTAGCTTATCTGAGGTCACAACCAGCAACGCGAGGGGCTGGGATTTGATGCCGGACGGCAGGCTCGGCTTGGGTTCTTAGTCACCATGCTACGGTGCCTGTCCTTCTGGCCCTTCTGGGCTCGAGAACAGTTACCCAGGTGGGTCCCAGAGGGCCGGGTGGCCGCAGGTGGGGAGGTTCTCAGGAGACTCAGCGGCCCAGACGAGGCAGGAGACTTGGGGCCGGGTCCACAGCTGGGAGACCGGGACAAGAAGGGGTGTGGCTCAGGACAGACTCAGCCCTGGGGAGGGGTGGCTGGGCCTTGGCGGCAGGAGGAGCGGGAAGCGTTGGTCCTGAGCTTTGCCACCTCGCCCCCGCCGCCCCTCCTCTCAGGTGCGAAGAGGTGGCTGCGGTGCAGGAGAGAGATCGAGCTGCTGTCGGACGTGGCCTACTTCGGCCTCACCACGCTTGCAGGTAACAGCCCAGGGGGGACCTTGAGACCAAGGGGCCCACAACACACCAAGCCCAGGGACAGGGGTGGGGGAGCTGCCAGCAGAGTGAGAAGCGCCTGGAGGTGCTTCCCAGTGTCCCTGGCCCAGATGCAGTCTCAGGGAAGGAGGGGACCCTGACCCCTCCCCTGCAGGAGACGCCAGGCCCCGAGCCCCAGCTGGAGCCTCTCAGAGTTCTGAGGTCACATCTGTGCCGTTCTCTCATCCTTTGTTTCTGGGGACTTTTGTCCTGGACTTTGCCCAAGGGCCCGTTGGGACTGTTTGTGACTGAGTTCCGTGGCCGGACAGGGGTCCCAGCGCTGAGCCCTGTCACAGAGCAAGGGCAGCAGGGCCCCAGTGCGGCACCTTCAGAGGAAAGGCGGGGACCCGATAGAGAGCAAGATCCGGTACAGAGAGAAAGAAAGGGACGGCAGGGCCCGGCCTCAGTCTTCTCACGTGCGTCACCCCCCTCCCCCAACCCCGGCAGGCTACCAGACCCTCGGGGAGGAGTATGTTGGCATCATCCAGGTGGACCCGTCCCAGAGCCGAGTGCCCTCGAGGTTGCGCCGTGGCGTGCTGGTCGCGCTGCACACCGTCCTGCCCTACCTGCTGGACCGGGCCTCGACGCACCTGGAGCACGAGCTGCAGGCGGACGCCGCCGGCGCCAGGCCCTCGCAGGGCAGCCCGGCAGCCGACAGGCGCGGCCGGCCGGGAGCGAGGCTCTGGGTGCAGCGGCACGTGGCCGCGCTGACCGAGCAGCAGAAGAGGGTGCTCCTGCGGGCCGTGTTGGTGCTCAGGCAGGGCCTCGCCTGCCTCCAGCGGCTCCATGTTGCCTGGTTCTATATCCACGGTGCCTTCTACCACCTGGCCAAGAGGCTCACGGGAGTCACTTACGTAAGTGGCAGGTGCCGTCCGTGCTCGCTCCGTTCTGGACCGATTTGTCTCGGCTTCTGTTGGGGAACAGCCACAGGGCCCTCTACCGAAAAGCGAGGCTCTTATCACGTCACGTTTTGCCAGAAGATCCTGGAAGTACGGTCTCCAGGAACCCTGAGGGTAGGGCACACCTCTCCTCCGGAGGTAGCGTTTGGGAGCCACTCCGCTGTTTACTCTGAGAGCCCGCCCGAGGCTCCAGGCTCCTGGGTCCGCGCCAGCCCCTTCCCAGCTGCCCCGGTGGAGGCGCACATGTAGGGACACCTGTTGCCTCCGGGATCTTCCCTGATCCAAGCCTTCCGGTCAGCTCCACCTCGCATCCTGTTTCTTACCTGATGCGTTTGCTTCAAGATTCACCGGGAGAGTCTCGCCTCAGGGCCCCGACTGCCCGCTTCCTCGCCTCGCTCGGCAGCACTCTCCCGGGTGCCTGCCTCTCTCCTCTCCAGTCTCAGCCCTCCGTGCCCACTCACAAGGGCTGACGGCTCGCCGCCCTCGGTGTTACCTAGGGTGTGTGCTGAGCTGCCGTGGCGAAGGGCCCGGAGACACGGGCTCAACCCGGACCGAGGCCTTTTGCTCTCCTGGGGCCCTGGGGGACTGCTGCCGAGTCTTCTCTGCCTGGATGCAGGGGGCCTGGCTTGGGGACTCCCAGCTGAGGGGAGGGGGACCAGAAGTGGAGGGCAGCCGACTTTCTCTTCAGGGCTGTGGCTGCAAGTTGCCCCCATCACTAGCTGCAGCGTCACCCGGGGGCAGGTGTCTCGCTGAAAGTGGGAGCTTCTCCATTATGTGACACACGAGCTGGTTAGCGGTACCTGCCCGGGTGCTGCTTCCCTGCCCCATGGGTGTTCTCAGGCTTCTCTGCCAATGCCTTGTCTCTCTGCAGTGTGGGTCCCCGGATGTATCCCTTCACCCTCCAAATTCTCACCTGCAGCTAGAGTGACTGCAGACTTGGGAGCCCTACAGCCGCCTCCCCTGCTCAGCACTCGGTCCCGCTGGGAGCGAGGCGCTGAGCTGTCCAGCAGCGTCTCCCGCTCGGTACTCAGCCCCTGCAAGGCACCCCTGCCCTCCTGACTCAGCCGAGAGCCCCCCCCCCCGCCACATTGTGCCAGGAGGGTGGGGTTTGGCCTCATCCGGTGGAGCACTCTACTGCCAGGGGGCGTCCTGGCCCCCATGCCGCTTGGCGCTCTGTGCCAACCGATCACGTGACTGTCCCTTCTGGCCCTTGACAGCTTCGCGTGCGCTCCCCACCTGCAGAGGACACGAGGGCTCGTGAAAGCTACAGGCTGCTGGGGTTCATCTCCCTGCTGCACCTGGCCTTGTCCGTGGGCCTGCAGCTCTACGGCTTTCGGCAGAGGCAGCGCGCGCGGCGGGAGTGGAAGCTACATCGCGGCCTGTCTCATCGCAGGTGCGTGGGTCTCGGCTCGCGTGAGTCCCTGGGGCAGGGCCGTGGCCTGAGCATCCCCATGCTGGGCACTGCCGTGGCTCAGGGCAAGCACTGCAAGGACCCTGGAGGTTAAATTACGGTCTCTCCCTGCCACACCCCCAGGAGCCACGTGGAAGAGAAAGCCATTTCCAGAAACCCCCTGTGTACTCTGTGCCTGGAGGAACGCCGACACTCAACAGCCACGCCCTGTGGCCACCTGTTCTGCTGGGAGTGCATCACCCAGTGGTGTGACACCAAGGTGGGTGTGCCTTGGGTCCCTAGCTGTGATTCTGGAAGCAGGCTCCACGAGCAGGTGCCTGGGCCCGCCCAGGTGGCCGCCCAGGAATCCGGGAGGAAGCCTGTCCCAGAAACCTTCTCTCACGGGGGGTGGACAGGTGCGTCTTTTTAAAGCTCCCAGATGAGCCGGACACGGGGCGTGCCTAGAGTCGGCTGTGGTTGTGCAGCTGGAGGCGTTGCTGGGGCAGCAGCCGGGCCGCGAGGTCCGGTCCCTAGAGGCCTCGCCGATGGGGCCCCTTGGAAGCCCTGCTTGCCTGCACACACGGGGCCCTCCCCAGCCGGGTACACGTCCGCCGCGACCACCCACGTGGGCACGCTCAGCACACACAGCTGCCTACGCCAGTCTCCGAGACCGCAGGATGGCGGGTCTACCTGGCCAGGTGACCAGAGCAGGGAATGCTACAGCCTCTTCCCTCCATGCGGACTCCAGGGAGGGCTCGGGTTCGTGGGCCCCCACGGCCTCGGGGGGGGGGGGGGGGAGGCGCAGGTGAGGCAGATAAACAAGGAGTATGACGTGCAGTTTAAACGCCTCGTCCTCTTTCCTACCTGAGGACACCTGCCTCCACACACTGGCCAAGGAGCACTGTTCATAGAGCCTGTGCGTGGGGCTCACGGTGGACGTGGCCTCAGAGCCTGGGTGGAGCAGACTCAGAACCAGCACCTGTGAAGTGTCCGCACTGTGTGGGTCCCACTGGATTGTGCCATAGCCTCCACTTTGGGGCCCCTGCTTCCATTCGAGGGATTCCCCAGGGACACAGGTGCTGCCTCTGTAAGGGGCTGCCCCGGGCAGCAACACCTAGTGGGAGGTCAGCTGACCTTCCCAGGGAGGAGGGAACCCGACCTGTCCTTGGGGGTGGGGCCACGAGGACTGAGCTGGACAGGACATGCTCGTTCATTCCCGGAACCGCAGATACTGCTGCCCTTTCAACACAGCCCTCTGTGGCAGCCAGGCCCGGTCGCCGTGTGGACAGGCTGACCGTCTCCTTGGCCTGGCCAGTGTCCCCAGCTCCGCTACCCCAGGGTTAAGGCCTTCCCTTCAGGTTTGTGACTCCTGAGAAAAGTGGGGTTTTTTAATCGTCTTAATTTGAAGTTAACAGAGGTGTGCACAGCCCACGGGTCACTGCAAGAGGCTGCTGTGGGAGGGCCTGTGGCGGTCTCGTAGGGACCCTGGGGGCCTGTGGCAGGGCTGCGCCGGCCACGCCCGTGTGACCCTTCTCCTTCCCCCTGTAGACGGAGTGCCCTCTCTGCAGGGAGAAGTTCCCTCCCCAGAAGCTCGTCTACCTGCGGCACTATCGCTAACCTGACCAAGGGCAGAGGAGCCCACGAGTCTGTCTTCACGTCGGGAGAATCCTGATCCGTTCCCAAGGTCAACTTGCACAGAAATCACAAAATTCTCGAGTTTCACTTCACGTCACATAAGCAACGCTGCCAGCAGCTCCGGCAGCAGAGGCCGGACCTGCTGGCGAAACGGCCGGTCCGGGGCCTTCGGGCGGGAAGGAGGCCAGGGCTCCCCGTTCTGTGGACCCCCGAGCCCCCGGCAAGCAGGAGCCCCCCTGGGGGACCGGCCGCACCACATGCCCGCCGCGGCACAGCCGGGTCGCTTCTGGTCTCCCTCCCTTCCCCAGACCGTTCACGTGCCGACAGCGGCTCTGTAGGAGGCACGTGGTCAGGGTTTGGCCCGAAGGGGCAAGTGTGGCCAAGAGCAGAGAACGCGGCTCAACAGTCACCGAGCCGCCAGCCCCGAAGACCCAAATCCTCGCCCTGGTCACCAGAGGCAGGCTGCCGGTGGCTCAGGCACACCGTTCACGGGAGTAGAGAGACTCCGAGGGGCTGTACCTCCACCTGAGAAGGTCAGCACGTGCCTTTTAACACACATGCATTTGTTTCCCATCTTAGAAAACGAAGTCTGCACCTCGGCTGCGGTCTGCCCGGAGTTCCGGGTGCACAGCCAGCCTGCCCGAGAGGGTCTCTGCTTTTTTAACACCTAACCCACAGCCGCTCTCAGAGCTCAGTCTCCCCGAGGCTTGGGCAGGCCGGCTGCACACACCAGGTCACCGCTGTCTAGCCTTTTGGTTACTTTTAGGTCTTTAAAAGTATTTAGTTTCTGCCAGAGACGGGACTTTGCCACAAGCTTCTTTAGGAGACCAGCTCCACAGAAGTGTAGGAAAGTTCAGGCTGTTAAGGGTGAACTGAAAATCAGAATCGTAAAGGGTAAGAACCTGTGGTCAGGATGTCGCATTCCCTGTCGCGTCGTGGGCTTGTGAGAGAGGCCTATGCAGAGAGTTCCGGAATCTGATGGACTGGACACAGTTGTTCGGGAATACACGGCTCCTCGGCTGACAGAGCTCAGCGCCTGAGACAGGCCCCATGACCCTGCCAGACAGAAGCCGACCTCCGGATGGAGAGAAGCCTGAGAGAGGCTCCACGGTTTGAGGCCCATTACCTATGCTCTGACCGAGCGCAAACAATTTCCCGTCACATCTGCGGCCTGAGCATTTGCTAGGAAAACAGGATGAAGAATGAAAGTGTCTGGAGTTTGAGCATCTCCAGAGCTACAGTGTCGCCTCAGAAGTATGGATTGAGAACATCATTTAAATACCAAGATTAAAATACCGAATGACCTACACAAAAGGTCTGAATCGAGCCCTTCAAAGCAAGAGGCGCTCAATTTCAGATCTGCATGAATTGGCAAAAGAAAAGCCAGACAATAAACATCCAGTGCCTAAACCCCTAAGATGGATGGGACACTGGTCAGTCAGAGCTGCGCGCCTGCCCCCCCCCCCCCGCCGGAGGGCAGGAGGAAGCCCCCGTGTCTGCACCTCAACACCCACCCCCACCCCCGGGGCCACCCCACTCACCCCTGCGGAGGCCGTGCGCCTCCCGGCCGGGTTTGCTCAACACTGGTGAGCTGCAGTGTTCCAGATAAAGACTCCACAAGAAAGGGGACACTCTCTTTAATAAAGTTGGAATTAAAAAGTCACTTAGTAAAATGTTTACGAGTATTTGTTTTTATCACATCAAAAAAGTTGACATGCGGGTCAGAGTTCTGTTTTCCTGTAGAAAGTGAGAAGCCATGTGTTAAAACCCACAAACTGGTCTGCTCTTACCAGTTGTTTCTATAAAGGGGCCGCTGCATGAGATCAACTTTAAATTAATCAAAAACAACTCTTCAGGTATCAAAGAAATGTGTCAAAATAATTCCAAACAATTAAAATATAATATATATATTTATAATTCCAGGCCCCCAAAAGCAATCATGGTAGTTAAGAACAGAGTTTTGAGTCATTATGATAGAGACCAACGTGAAACATCTCTCGTGAGATGAAATTGGGAAACTGGCATTAGAACCCCAGAGTTACTTGAAAATCACCTTTCGAATGTTCTTCCAAAGCGCAGGAATCAGGTTAGCATCATCATCCAGCTGGGCGACGTGGCCGTGGCGTCCAGGGGTGCGGGGGGCAGCTGGGGCGAGACCTGGCTCCTTCCGTGCAGGTCCGTTCCAGGACCACACGACAACTGAGACCACCCGCCCCACCCCTCACCCCACCCGACAGTCCTCCCAGCCCGCAGTTTACTAGAATTCCATCCATTTGAACACTTGAACGTCACTGAAAAATAAATCAATGCAATTTGGTTTAAATGTCAGTTTCTTCAAGAACCTGATGTTTCAGTTACAAATAATTGAAGCTCCTTTTTAAAAAGAAAATTCGACTCCCTCGAAATCAACTACTTTATGTGAAGGAAGAAGGCATTGTTACAATGGCGCAGAACCGTCCTCAGACTCCGATGGGTCCAGCCGAGCGCCTAGCTGGCAAACGTCTTGCCCGCGTCTTCCTTCCCCTTGTACGTCCTCTTGCCGTGCGTGAACGGGATGTACCGGTACTTTATCATGTGCTGAGGACAAACAGATGCATTTTACAATGGCTTCGTTCGTGATGAGTGTTTTCTCCCAATCTGAATCCTGCTCTTCTCTACGCACGGGGCAACGAAACCAGGATTCCAATAAGCTTCTGGTCCCCTCCCCACCAGCGACCCAGCAAAACCCTCCAGGGCCCGCGGAGTCGGCTGAGTACCTTGGAAATCCCAAGAGTGGGGAGAAAGGTTTTAAAACCCCTTACATGCGGGAAGGGCTAGGGCTGGGCCGGGGCCCCGGGATGGGAGGTGCCTGGACCCCGCTGATACCCAGGGGGGTGGCGGACAAGCCGCCCTGGGATCTGTTTGAGGGTAATGTCAGCATGACACACGGCTACTGTGGTGGGCCCTGGGCTCTGAGCCCCCAGGACGATGGGCCGGTGAGGACGGCACAGCAGAACTGAGGGCCTTTCCCACCTGGCCCCCAAAGAGCCGTCTGCTTAACGGCTGGACTGTGGGACAGATTTGAGTTGGCCACCTTGATGAGAAGGGGCTGTGCCCTGTCCCTGTTGCAAACCTGCACGAAGCTTCATGACGCTCCGAGTACAGAGAAGATCCAAGCGGGCTCTCCGCTCAGCACTTCCCAGCGCCGCAGTGCCCGCGTGCTCACCTTAATTTGCCTCTTCATGGTGATACAGAAAAGCATGATGAAGTACATCACCAGGATGGGCCAGAACACCGGGACATTGAAAGCCTCAAAGAAGGTACAGGCCATGGCCACGAGGATGCCCTTGGTCGCCGCGTGCCTTAAAGCAGGGGAGGAGGTCAGTGCCACCTGGGGCCACGGCAGCATCCCCACTTGGGGCAGCAGTGGCCTGGCACGCACCGCGCTTCCTCAGTCCCTTGAGAGTCCCGTTTTCTTCCGAAATCACAAAGGGTGTGAAACACTACCGCTCGTGCCAAAAGCTCGAGGACAACTCAGGGGCCTCGTGTCCGCTGCGTGGAATGAGCCCCACCCGGGGCCGCGCATCGCTGAGGGGATCCCGGCGGCTCCCTCCAGCTCAGGGCCCGGCCCACCAACGCAGGGCCCTACTGAAACCCTTCCCTGGCTCTCCCTAAGCGGCAGGACAAAGGCAGACTTCCCTGGGGGGGCCGCAGGGCCACCCCACCCACGATCTGCTCCCTCCCCAGGCAGTGCCCACGCCCCGCGCCCCCATCCAGCGGGTGGACACCTGCAGAGGGCCCGCCCCGTCCCCCACACACATCGGGGACGCAAAGTAAAGGTGTGGCAGCTTGTTCCCTTTGGGTTTTTGCTCCTAATGCTGTGGGAGTCACCTGTCCACGTGTCACACTCCTCCTTGTGCAACAGCACACAGACATCACTGCCTCCGGGAGGTCCCACCCCAGCCCGGTCCCGAGCACAGCACTCCCGGGGACAGCAGACGTCCCCAAGGCCGCACGTGCCCTGGAGGGGCCCAGCCCTGCTGCCGTGTGTGGGGTGGCACCCCTCCCTCCTGAGCTCCACGTCTGCAACGTACCCAGGACCCTCTACCCCGAAGCAGCTTCTCTTGCGCCCATTTCAAGGAGTACTGGTGTTACCTGGCAACCGGGAGAAGCCCCCGGCACCGGGCTG
Organism: Herpailurus yagouaroundi; assembly: GCF_014898765.1. NCBI lineage: Eukaryota > Metazoa > Chordata > Mammalia > Carnivora > Felidae > Herpailurus > Herpailurus yagouaroundi. The sequence continues at coordinate 1,218,764 of NW_024412388.1, read as the reverse complement.
TCCCACAGAGGCTTCTGTGACCTGCCCCGTGCCCCGCCAAGCACAGCACTCACTAGGAGTCAATGCCCAAAGCACACAATGAAACTCTCATCTCTTTAAGAAGCCACTGCTGGCCCACTGGAACCAGAACCTCTGTTCTCGGTCTCGTCACACTGAGGACAAGCCTTTCTCAACTACCCTAAGGAATCACTCACCAAAACTTAAACTCCGGAAGCCTTCGAATAAAGGGCCGGAACTCCTCATTCTGTTTGGTTGGTAACGAGGGGCCGTCATCTGAAAGGCAGAATGTCAGCGAAATGGAGCATGGGTCTCCTCCGTCCGTCTCCACCTGCGCTTATGAGTTTGTCCCCACAACTTCTGAATGAGCAGGCCCACCGTGTGAGGCACAGATTTACGTTGCTTAACCAAACACAACACAGAACCTTCACCGACTGAGAAATCAACTCACCGTGGGGCCCCTGGCCGGTTCAGTCAGCAGAGCGTCCGACTCTCTTTCGGCTCAGGTCATGATCCCAGGATGATCCCAGAATCATGGGATCGAGCCCCACGTTGGGCTCTGTGCTGAGCGTGTAGCCTGCTTGAGATTCTCTCTTTCTGCCCCTCCCCCACTCAGGCACGCGTGCACACGTACTCTCTCTCCCCCACAAAAAAAAAAAGCAGGAGAGGGGTGGGAGGGAGGGAGGGACGAGGGGGGAGGGAGAGATAGAGATACAGAGAATCTTAAGTAGGGTCCGTAACAGCACAGAGCCTGATGAAGGGCTTGATCCCACGACCCTAGGATCATGACCTGAGCTGATATCGAGAGTTGAACGCTCAACCGACCAAGCCACCAGGGTGCCCCTAGAATTTCTTTTTAGGACAAACTCCTGCACATCTTAAATAGTCACATAAATGCCGTGGCGCACGCCAGTGGTCAGGCACGCACCAGCCGAGCTCACACAGGAGACGCATGAAGCTGGGTCCGCTCAAGAGTCCCGCTCAGGATGGCTGCCCTCCACGCGGAGCCCAAGCAGTCAGGCCGCCCCACCCTCCCTGCCCAGCTACACACGAGGAAACTGGGGCCTACAGAGATCTCTCAATCACCTAATTCCCCCAAATGACAGCAAACGAAGTGCTGTTTCCTTTACCGTTTTCATTAAACAGCCCATAGGAAAAAACCACAGACTTCTGGTCACGGAGTGAACATTCTGGAGAAAATGTCTAGCACTCAGGAAGCACCACAAGGAGGGTCACGTGAGCGGGCAGCTGCATCTGAGTTTTTACAACAGTGGTGACGGACGTGCTGGCAGAGTGACCGACCCCCAAGTCTGCCTGTGTGCCCCCCCCCCCCACCGGCCAGTCAGGTGTGGGCTTGGCTCCCCAACCTGGCCCGGGGATGGCCAGGAGCAGCGTGAGACGAGAACTTTTCAACCCATCATCCTGGATAATCAGAGAGCGCTGCCCTCGACGGGCCATCAGCGGTCAAGACCCCGGTGGCCTCTGCAGGTCACAGCAAGCTGCCCGTGAAGACTTCTGGTTTCCCAGGAAGGGGGCCGACTCATCGAGTGTAGACAGGGCTCACACAGGCTGGCTGTCAGGCAAGAGTGCCAGCCCTGCCCCACACGCTCCACCACAGGGCCTCGGACGAGTCCCACAACCCTGCGTGCCTCCCTTCCGTGGTCTATAGATCAGAGGGACACGAGGACCTGCCCCACGCATTTACAGAGGTTTAAGGACTCATTCTACACACAAATTTGTCATCACCAAGGTTCTACGTACATTTTAAACACCAAGAGGACGGTCTCAGAAGTTCAGATTTCAAATGAGGCGACCGTGAAGTACACAAAATCACAACCCTCCAAAACAAACAGAGCCAAGCGGACAATCTCTACTCTACCTGAGTCTTCCATCAAGGAAGGATCCACTTTCGGAGAAAGAAAAGCTATGAAAAGGTTGAGGTGGTAGATCCCCAAGGCGTAGGTCACGATGTACCAGCCCTGCAAGAGAAGGAGGCACGGTCAATGGCATGCCCCAACACCGCCCCCGGGCCCCATCCCGGCCTACCATGCCGTGAACTCCTGACCTCGGGTGAACCGAACTTCGGAGTATTCACAACTGACGTACAGGAGGAGGGGCAGCTTTTGTGGCAACAGGCGACAAAGAGGCCCAGTGGACGCCCACCATGGCAGTTGACCTCAAATGACTTTGTGAGCGTGACCGTGGACAAGCCACGGCCCAAACGGAGAACTTCTCCAAGGGTCGAGCTGGATGCACGTGACACCCGAAGCCAGCAGCTCCCCATCAGGAGCACAGACGAAAAGGAGGATTTTCGCGAAGCCGCACGCCTGAACTGTGCCACAGCCCCCGGCAGGTACGGACCGGGCACCGAATGGCGCCGGCGTGCACGCCCCGACGGCCACCTGAACCAGAGTCCAGGATCTGAACCGTCGCTCAGGACGTGCCGGCCATCGGCTCTCCTGGTAGGCCCCTCACGCCACCATCACCACACACTGGTCACGAGTGTTAATAACCTTCGCCCGGAAAAATCCAGAACCGGAAAATCCGGAAGTCAAGAATGAGGTTCAGGGAATGTTGTGGAGCCAAACCCTCCTCGGGACGTGCAAACAAACGGAAGCACACGAACCTGTGCCAGGTTTACCCAACGGCACCAAGACCCACGGTGCTACCGACTCTAAAAGCCTAAACGACTTGCACACAAGCAAAAACTCCTCCGCCTTCCTATTTTTCAAGCCCGGAAACCACTGACTAGACGTGGAAAGCCGACGGTCTCCTGCCGGCGTGCCTTCCTGAGAGCGACGCTACAGCAGGTGCGAACTCGGGTTTAGAAGACAGTACGGTGAGCCTGCGTGAGGTGAGGCCCGTCCCGCCAGCACCCCGAAATCAAGGTCTCCGGGTCGTTCTGTCCGTTACAGAATGAACCAAGTTCCCATTCAAACGACAAACCTAGAAACAACCGCAGTAAATCTGACATCAGCCTCAGAGCAGCTGTGCAGTCCTGCTACGGGGAACCACAGAACGGCTCCCATGGCGCCCACGGCCCCACGCGGAGCCAGCGTCAGGCTCGCATACAGGAAACACGCACGGGCAACAGCACCGGGGACCAAAGAGGCTACACTCAGTTCAAGTGACAATTTCCCACAGCAGTGGACACGTCGTAGAGCCCAGGACACAAGCGTGTTGACCGGTGGGCCCATGTCCTCCTACGTCCTGGAAACATCCGGAACGGAGGCATTTGCTTTAAAGGAGGAAGCGCCTTTCCAGCTACAGAGGAGAAAAGACTGTGGACGAGGCCTTCAACCTTCCTTCCTCCAGATGTAACGGGACATCAGATACCCCGCACCCGAGGCCTACAGAGAATTCGCACCCAGGAACAGGTGGGCACTGGAGAACACATACACGGCAAAGGGGACGTCTGGGGACATCACCTGAGCTGAAGAAAGGTCCTTCAAACCCACTTCCAGTCACCAGGTCTCAGACTCAACAACCCACTCTCTCTCCTCGGCCTCCTGAAAGGGAACTTGAGAGAAACAGCTAAGCCCTCAGGATGCTCAGGGCAGGAGGTGGCTGATCCAGAAGGTTCTTCTGTCACCCCGGGGTCTCTTGTGCCAGGAGTCCCGAGGCGGGGTCAGAGGGTCCACGGTGCAGACCAGGACCGGTGGAGTTTCACAGGCCCCAGGAGGATGTCAAGGTTGTCCTGGGAACTCTAGCCACAGGGTATGACAAACTTAGGGTGAACTGCGGACGATCCAATTTTAAAACACAGTCACTACAATTTTTCTTACGTTTAGTCCTTACCTGAAAAATGACTTATTGGAGACCCCGTCCTTCGCCATGAAACCTCCTCCTCCGGAGACAGAAGGAGAGCCGACACCCCACCCCGAGACCACGTCTGGGCAGCGTGCAGCCGGCCACACCCACCTGCAGCAGGTAGACTCGAATCATGTACACGAAGCTCAGGCCCAGCGTCACCACCCATCGCACAGCCGTGTAAGGCGTGGACTTGTCTAGCCAGGACTGGTAGATCTAGAAAGACAAGAGTTCACAGGCGCCGCACAGACCCCTCAATGCCTGCTGCAAGGCAGCAACACTTCCTGTGAGCGTTGGCTGCCGGCTCTTAAGTTACCAGCACAAAGCAGTGACTACGATTCACCCCAACCTGCCATCACTCCCGAAACAGGCCCACCCCTTAAGCGAGAACATGACAGAACGCTCTCTCTTAGCAGACGGTCCTACAGCATCAGCCTGAGCAGTCGTTTTGAGACACCTGACCTCACCCCAAGGGCACTGGGAGCGTGTATGCCTTACACGGGTCCCAGAGCCCCCACCTCCCCCTGCCCCGAGCTGGCCTCAGCCCTGCCCAGCAGCCCCGGGCGGACCTTGCCTCAGCCCAGTCAGCCACAGCCTGACCCCTGGCGGGGTGGAGCTCACAGACAGTGGGCACCAAGCGGTGAAGTTTCCGGAAGGATTCCTTGGTTCCACCCATACATGCATGTGTGCAAGCACGTGTAATTAGCAGACGTATGTGCACTGTCTAATTTTCACTCCCAAATTAATTTTAACCTGTAAGCTTTTAATTTTCTATGAAAAATGTCAATTGTTCATAAAAGTAAAAGGACCCGTCACCCAGCTTCAGTAATTATGAAGTTTCCCAAGTGCTTTTTAATTTTAAAAACAGATATGCTTTTCATTCTGAGTCAAAACATCAGTGCGTGCGGGGCGCCTGGGTGGCGCAGTCGGTTAAGCGTCCGACTTCAGCCAGGTCACGATCTCGCGGCCCGTGAGTTCGAGCCCCGCGTCAGGCTCTGGGCTGATGGCTCGGAGCCTGGAGCCTGCTTCCGATTCTGTGTCTCCCTCTCTCTCTCTGCCCCTCCCCCGTTCATGCTCTGTCTCTCTCTGTCCCAAAAATAAATAAAAAACGTTGAAAAAAAAATTAAAAAAATAAAAAAACATCAGTACGTGCAATTGTTCACCAAATCAGACTTCTGAACCCTGTGTGTGTGTGTGTGTGTGTCTCTCTCTCTCTCTCTCTCTCTCTCTCTCTCTCTCCAGGCACCGCTGACCGCAGCAGGCCTCAGCCCACGGCTACAGCCTGAAAATCAAGTACAGAGCTGGGTGAGGGGGTCTGAGAGCCCCCCCGGCCAAGTGGACGGGGAGGTGGGCGGCCAGGAGACAGGACGATAAGGGCACAGCCACACCACCCAGGAGCTAAGAAGTGTTTTCGTATTTGTAAAAGCTGTCGGGGAAAAGCAAAGAAAACAGGTGAGAGAGCATATGTGGCCCCCAGGCCTAAACCTCTGCGTGGCCCTTCACGGAAGCACAGAAGACACGAGCACGCTGGCAGCACAGGGAAGGCGCGAAGGGAGGCTGGGGACAGGTCCGCCGCCCTCTTCCTGGGCGCGCCAGCGGCCAGCACGCTCCCGGTCGGCAGGAATCCCATCCGGCCCATTCAACTGCCCGCTCCAACTACAGAGAAACCAACCTGCCCGAGTCTTGTGAAGAATCTGTACACCACAGAAGGTTTCCCATGGACAGAATCTCCCACGCTGTCACCTTCAGACATCCTGTACCTGAGAAACACACAAAAGACTTCATATTAAAAGAGCACTCGAGGATTTCATCACTTTACCCCACTTCCATCGATACTACCAAGCACATTTCCTGTCTTGACTGTGTCTTTCTTCTGGGTGTCTTTACCACGAGCTGTCCACGGGACAGACGCAACCAAGAGGCCCTGGCGGAGAGCCAGCCCGGCACATGACATGCAGAGCAGCACCGGGGACTTTTGTTCCCGCTCATGTCACCTGGACCGCACTCCTCCCGCCGGCCCCCGGGAGCAGCCCTCGCCAACCGTCAAGTCCTGTGGACACAGCTTCCCTGGGGCCGCTGCACCCACGCCTCCCTCCTCTGCTCTATTCCCAGGGTTCCCCTCGGCATCCCCTCTTCTCCAGGCGTGCCCCGCTCTCCACCCAGGCTGCTCCCCAGGGCACCGGCAGCCGGCTGTGCACGGCCTGGGCCTCCACTCCGTGAATAGGGAAATGCCACACAATTCCCAGGGAGGGAGCCCACGGCCTGCACCCCAGCTCCTCATCTGTAAGCACAAGGGATCCTACCCACTCCTGCCTATTTCCACGTGCCGTGCCGTCATGGGTTCCGTGAGGAATTAGCCGATGAGAACCCAGATAGCCACCCGAAGCAGCTTTATCGCTCCTATCTCCCTGAGGAGGATCGAGTCTCAAATAGTTTAAGCCACTGACCCAAGGTCAGGAGCAGCTCTGCCCGACCTCGGCTTCTCCATCTGAGCACGCCGCTGCCCGAACCAGAGGTCCCAGGTGCTGATGAAGACACCAGGCCAGGGCTCGGCGCTGCCCCCCGAACCTGTGCGCGGCACCCTCCCAAACGAGTCTGCGTTAAAGCTAACTGTGATTCCATAACACTAGGTCCTGGAGCGGACGTAAGGACGGGTAGAGGGCCAAAAGTGTCACGGAAGAAATGCCCTGTGCCCTCACGGGAGACACAGAAAGTGCAGTCGCACAACTGAACCCAGCAGAAAGGTAGCCCCAGGCCCGCCTCTTCAGGGGGTGCGTTTGTACATTCTGAGAGAGAATCCCCCACGGCTGGCCTCCCGGCGTAGGCCAAAGCCAGGCCAGCAGAAAGCTACATCAGTAACATTCCTGTCCTATGGATCCTCGTGAGTGCTGCCTTCTTCCCCGTTTCTACGACCAAAGTGTCCACCATCAAAACGTCCACCTGCACTGTGGCAGAAGAGCCGCGTTAGAGAGGACGCGCTCCTGCCTGCAAGAGGGATGTGCAGAACCCCTTCCAACACACGTTAGCGAACTTCTGACCGTCTGGCCAGCAACACAGACAGCATCACGTGACTCCCTGTGTCTCGATGAAAGTCACCGCCACAGTAACATTAAGGAAGTGAACTCTTAGCAGTTCTGTCACCTTCTGGGGGTAGGACCTGAGCGACACCTCATTCCGATGTGTGAAAGGGGGCGATAGCACCTTGGCCCCTGACTCCAAGGCTTCTCGCCGGGAGTAACCAGTCAGCTGCGTGGGCCCCCAGGGCCTGGCAGAGGGAGCCTTCCTCGGACGTGCCGGCCCTGTCTCTGGGATAGGGCCACCCTAACCCAGCTCCTCTGTCTGTGAGCCTCTTCCCCTGCTCAGGCTGAAGGCCACCTCTTCAGAGAGGCCCTCCGGTCAACAATCTCTAGTCACTCATATCACCTGGTTTTTATTCTCCGTGACAACCATTTTCTGATTTTCCTCACTTCTCGTTTTCTTATTAGAATGCAAGCTTCTTCAGGGGGAACCTTGTCTGGACCACTGCTGGGCCCTGTCACCTAAAAGGGCCAGTTCTGTGGCACTTAGTAAATTACCTGTTGGATTGAACTGTTTCGTGCTCAGTCAGAAGGAAAACAAAGCAAAAAGCACTTTAACAAAACCCTTCCAAAGAGGGTCCTGCCTGAAACTGCACACAGCTGTCTCTGTACCCAGTTCTGGGGCCCTTCCCTGCCCCAGAGCCCGCACTCCTCAAACAGCAAGCATGGCCCTTACAGAATTGCATCCTGCCAGGGGCGGGGGGATGGGGGGGACGACGACACACTTCGCCCTCCTCCCTTATTCCTCCTAGGTCTGAGACGTGAGAGTTTCACCTGCAACCTCTGGGGCCGTTCCCTCCGCTGAAATGCCCTTCCAGACGTCACCTACTCATTCTCAGCAAAACCGCATTCCCCGGCCAGCGCTCCTCCCGCCCCTGGGCGTGCCCATCTTGGACGTCCGCACCTGGCCCCGACCACAGTGCACCTGGCCGGGGTCACCTCCCGCGCTCAGCAGGATCTGGGTCTCAACCGCCGAGGGCTCTGTTCACCCACGGGGGATTCGATCCCGCAGGCCCACGAACTGACAGCCCAACCCCGCTGAGAGGAGCGAGCCTCGGGAAAACTTCCAGGGCTCACAGGCCGCTCTCCTCTCGGGACTCGAGGGAGCGCCCCGAAGAACGTTCACCGGCGAGGGCGGCTGTGGGCTGCGCCGATCCCCGGCGCGGGAGCACCGCCGGGTGCAAAGTCGGCTTGGAGAACTTCGACTTTTGCGGCCGTAATTTGCAATATTTCCAGATATCACCTTGGGCAACCTAACTCTTCATTCCGACGCTTTCCTACCCACCCCCTACAGACAAGCCCCAGTATCGAGCGAGGACCCGAGGAGGAAGGGCGGACGTCCCCGCTCGAGCCGGGGGTGGGCAGCCCACCCCGCCCAGGCCGCGCCCGCGGGCGGGGGCGGGAGGCGGTCACTGCGCGCCCCCGGAGCCGGGC
>NW_024412388.1:1175200-1210046 GCF_014898765.1 Herpailurus yagouaroundi | reverse complement strand
CCCGGACTCCCGCCGCCCGTCGGCACCTCGCCGCTCCCTGCGGTCGAGCGCGGTCTCCGAGGGCCGCGGGAAGGAGGACGCGGGCAGGCGGCCGCGCCGGCGCTTCGCACGGTCCGGGAAGGGACAGCCGAGCACTTCCGCTCTGTCCTGTGCGGCACCGCCTCCGGAGCCTCCAAGATGGCCGCCGGGGCGGAGCCGAGAGCCTCCAACCATTTCCGCTTCCGGCGCGGGCGCCGAAGGCCGTTGGTGGGCGGTCCCCTCGGCGGAAGGGACGTCAGCGGCGGAAACGTGCTGTGCTGCGCATGCGTATTTGCGTCCTGGGGGGAGGGGGGGGGGGCTCCGGGCCTGCACAACTCCAGTCCAGAGATTGCTATCGCCCAGAGGCTGGCCCACGAGCCAATGGAAGAGAGCTTTGCTGGTTGCTAAGGAAACCCCAAGCGGCAAGATGGCAGCTGCCGGCCACGGGAGCCCGAGCTCCAGCCTGCCTCGCCGGGACCCACCGAGGCCGCCGCGGGACGGTAATGGCTGTAGGCCGGGACCGGGCCTCCGTGCGCGGCGGGAGGGAGACGCCAAGGTCCCAGCCGACAACCCCGGGGAAGCCCCGGTGTCCCGAGCCTGGGAGGGGGGGCACCCCCGCGAGTGGGAGGCGTCGCGGGCCCGCAGCGGAGCCGGGAGGGTCCGGGCCTGGCCCTGGACGCGCGGTTCCGAGGCTGGCGGGAGCTGCTCGTAGATGAGAAGAGCCATCTTCAGGTAGTTCAGGTGGAGCCTGGGCCTCTTAACGGCAGGTGCAGGAGTCCAGGTTGCGCGGTGGAAACGGGGCTGGTGGGGAACTGGAGGGTTGCAGCTGCTGGCAGGACCCCTCAAGTGTAAATGTGGGCTTTGTCCCGAGGGGACCAGAGGACCCTGGTGCGTTCGTGCAGAGGAATGGCGGGGCTGGCCCCTTCCCCTCAACCCTGTATCTCACCTTCCCCCAGCAGCTGTCTCCCAGGCCCTCCCCAGGCCGCAGCCTCTCAAGGACCCTGTGCACGCATCCTGCACACTCCCCTCAGGGCCCAGAGACCACCCCTCTCTAGTGTCTGTTGATTGTCAGCGGGGTCACCTGTGTCACCACGTGCTCACACGTCCATTTTCTTTCCAACAATCAGGTTATGGTGTCTACGTGTACCCGAATTCTTTCTTTCGATATGAAGGAGAATGGAAAGGAGGAAAGAAACATGGTAAGAAATATCTGTGGCCCACTCCCACGCTTGCCACCTTGCACCGACAGCCCATTTCCTGGGGTGCCTGGGCGGGCAGGTGGCTGCAGGAGCAGCAGCAGCGCTGGGCCCCACGCTCCCTGTCATGAGAGTCGAGGAAAGTCCCTGCAGGGCCCTGAGAGACCCCTCCGCCAACGCCTGCTGGCAGGCTCTGGGGCACCCTGGGCAGGGGAAGCCACAAGTGTAAAATCCTCCCCAGGGTTTTCATCTGTCTTGGCCAAAGTGAAAATTGTCTTCATGGTTTACTTTTGATGATCAAGAAAATTACCTAGTTTTGAAAACAAACAAACAAAAACACCTCAGCACTAGAGAAGAGAAAGTGCCGAGTAAGAGGCGGGGGAGTCCTCTCCAGAGGTGGGCCCAGACTTTCCCGCATTTAAGCATTTATGTTCATGGGCATGTCTGTCTGGGGATTCTGCCTTCTCATATCCTCTGCCCGTTTTTCTCCTGGAGAACTGGTCTTTTGGAATTTTTTTATATGAGTTCTTTTTGTGTCTCCTGGCTGTTAGCGTTTTCTATATTTTTAACTTTTTGACTTGTGTCATTGTCACACAAGACATTTTTTGCTTTTGTCTGAAATCTTTGCTTCTCTTCCTCGAGGCCGGGCAGGGAGGCTTGTGTCTAAGACCTCATGGTTCCCCCTTTTATTTTTTTTTAAGTTTTTTTTTTTTAATTTATTTAAGTAACTTCTACCCCAATGTGGGGCTCAAACTCACAACCCTGAGATCAAGAGTTACACACAGGGCACCTGGGTGGCTCAGTCTGTTGAGTATCTGACTTAGGTTCAGGTTATGATCTCCCATTCATGGGTTTGAGCCCCGCGTCGGGCTCTGTGCTGACAGCTCAGAGCCTGGAGCCTGCTTGGGATTCTGTGTCTCCCTCTCTCTGCTCCTCCCCTGCTCGTGCTCTGTCTCTCTCGGTCTCTCAAAAAATAAAACGTCCAAGGGATACAGGACTACTGATGCATAGGGGCACTTGTACCCCAACGTTTATAGCAGCACTCTCAACAATAGCCAAATTCTGGAAAGAGCCTAAATGTCCATCAACTGATGAATGGATAAAGAAATTGTGGTTTATATACACAATGGAGTACTGCGTGGCAATGAGAAAGAAAGAAATATTGCCTTTTGTAGCAACGTGGATGGAACTGGAGAGTGTTATGCTAAGTGAAATAAGCCATACAGAGAAAGACAGATACCATATGTTTTCACTCTTATGTGGATCCTGAGAAACTTAACAGAAACCCATGGGGGAGGGGAAGGAAAAAAAAAAAAGGAGGTTAGAGTGGGAGAGAGCCAAATCATAAGAGCCTCTTAAAAACTGAGAACAAACTGAGGGTTGATGGGGGGTGGGAGGGAGGGGAAGGTGGGTGATGGGTATTGAGGAGGGCACCTTTTGGGATGAGCACTGGGTGTTGTATGGAAACCAATTTGACAATAGATTTCATATATTGAAGAAAAAAAAAAAGAAAAAACCATTACAGGTATGATTGTGAATAATTTCAAGATGAGATCATCCTGGACTAAGTTGAATCCTAAATCCAAAGACGAGTTTCCTCATAAGAGAAGTAAAGGGGAGATCACACAGAGGACAAGGCAACATAAGACAGAAATATAAACCGGAGGGGTGCATTAGTAAGCCAAGAAAGGTCAAGGATTGCTGGCAAAATGCTAGGGGAGAAGTATGGAACGGATTTTCCCTCAGAGGCTGTAGAAGGAGCCAACCCTATCTACACCTTGACTTTGTAATTCTGACCTGTGCCTACAGAACTGTGAGATAATAAGTTTCTGTTGTCTTAGCACTCCGTTTGTAATAATTTGTTATGGAAGAACACTAATACATATCTCATAAAACATCAGATTTTTTTTTCTGCTATAAATAAATAAGTTAAATAAAACGTTAAAAAGTTTTTTTAAAAAGTTACACGCTTCTCTGACTGAGCTAGCCAGACACCCCAGTTCCCCTTTTTTAAATGTTTTCTTGAGTGCTGCCCTGTGTCGCAGACTCCCCTTCGTCCCCAGTGCTGATGGAGGCCAGGTGACCATAGCGTCCCCACTGAAGAGGCCGGAGTGGGATCTCCTCTGCACTTTGATGGCTCTGCAGTCATCCTGGCTGAGATAGCGGGTGTTCGTGATGTTTCAGGAACATTTCTGTTGAGAAGCGTGTATGTGGGTGAGTTTGCAGAGAGCAGGTGTGGGACCAGAGACGGAGCCAAAGACAGAGACCTGAGAGCCTCGAGGCCTCGCTCTTCCCTCTGAGAAACGAGCCCGGCCACACACGTGTGCCAGCAGTCACTCCGACTTCGGTCTGACTTCACATCCTGATCTTTCCCCAGGTCGGGGGAAGCTGCTGTTTAAAGATGGGGGCTATTACGAAGGCGAGTTCACGGACGGGGAGATCACGGGGGAAGGCTGCCGGATCTGGGCCTCATCAGGTTAGCGGTGGGGACAGGTGCGGGCATGCTAACTCCTCCCTCATAAGCCATCTGCTCTAAGTTGTACCTGACTTCTGGCTGCAGAAGGCCCCTCCGACTGTGAAATGTGGGCTCCTGGTTTCCATTAGGTGTCCTGAGTCAGCAGAGAGTCCCCTGGAGCAGGGGCAGCCACGGCTCCAGGAGCCCAGACCCTCGCAGGCAAGCCTGGTGGCCGCTTCTCTGGGAGGGAAGGTTCACTCCACAGACTGACCCAGAGAGGCCTTTCCCTTGGGCTCACGGATGCCACAGAGGGTCGTCCTAGGACAGGTCTGCTCCCACAGGCCAGGAGGGGAGGGAACCGACACCCCTACGGTAACCAGGATGGCAGGGCCAGACCTACCCGATCATACCTTGTCTCGTCAGCCAAGGTAAATAAATGGCGCCTGCCGCCATTGATTGGGGACAGGAGGGTCTGACTGTTGACCCACCAAGGACACAGGCAACAGCTCTAACCCTGGATGCCTGTGCCCCTCCTCCTCTGCACCAGGGAACACCTATTCGGGACAGTTTGTTTTGGGAGAACCTCAAGGACGTGGCATCATGAAGTACAAAGCTGGTGGATGTTACGAAGGGGAGCTCTCCCACGGCATGAGAGAAGGTCTGACGGCCACCAGAACTTACTGAGTGTGGCAGGGTGCTGTGTGGGGAGCCCTGGACACCAGCACCCCTCACCAAGATCTGACTCAGGGGGCCCGTGTGGGCTCAGGCATCTGAGCTTACCCAAGGGAGCCTGACATGCACCCGGGCCTGGGAGCCTTTCCCCCAGTTCCGTGTGGGGGCCATGGCCCGGGGACCCCGTGCGCTGTGGCTGTGACAAGGGTCGTGCATCGGTTAACCACCACTGTGGTTTAAATCCAGTGGCTCAAGACAACCACGACTTAATTGTTTGCCCACAACCCCAGGCGTCAGCGATCTGGCCCGGCCCTGCTGGGAAAGCTTCCGCACTCACGTGGGGTCTCCCCTCCAGCCGCAGTGACGTAGCTCCCGGGCCCTCCTGGCCTAAAAGCCTCGGGGCTCCTGGGGGGCGAGAAGGTGCAGGCCCTCCGAGGTCACGCTGCTCACAGAGCGAGTCAAGAGGCCACGCTTGGGGGGAAGTGGACTCTGCCCCGAGGGGGCGGTTGGGGGTGGCGTGCGTGCCCCCGAGGCCCAAAGACCAGAGCGCTCACTATTCTGGAAGACCAGCACCCAGAACCGGGCCAAGAGGCCACGAGGTCCGATGGTGCCTTCATGGTGTCCGCACGCATTTCCGAGCTGTCCCGAACGACACAGTGAAGCCCTGTCCTCATGAGCGTGTCCTCTGGCCTCTAGGCTGAGGGCCTCTGAGTCTGTTACTCGGGGCCCAGCCCTGCTGTTATGTCTGTGAGGGGCGGCTTTCCCACGGGCTCACGTGCACACCTGCAGTGGTCAGACCATGGTATGGGCCCCGCCACACAGCAGGCACTCCGGCCTCAGACTCCGGGGGGGAGGGCTGGGGTCCTTAAGTGACACCCTCCCACCCTCACTCAGGACCTTTGAGAGCCGGACCCCAGAGCCACTTCCATTGGGTGGCCGCTGGGGCCACCCTAAATCGAATCTGCCCTTCCTGCCCCGACGACCCTGGCCTGGGAGGACGGCCTGGCTCCCGGGGGCCCCGCCGACCCCAGCTTTCTTCCCGACCCACCCGCCCTCAGGAGGCCCGCAAAGCCCCTTCGGGGATGTAGGTCCACCTGGCAGGACGCAAGAGGTGACCCTGGGTGTCTGGGCTCACTCCCTAGGATACGGGCGTCTGGTGGACCGGGACGGACAAGCCTACTGGGGGTGGTTCCATGACAACCAGCGACACGGCCAAGGACACATGGTCTTCCGGTGAGTACGCCACCCATCTGTCCCCAGCCCCCAGCGCCGGTCCACGAGGTTCGGTCTGAGTTCTTGGTAGGATTCTGACCGTTCTCTCAGTTACGGACATCGCTCACGGGGTGTGCAGGAGAGAAGACGTCCCAGGAGGTGGGTGAGGGGCCCTGGCCGGAGGATGAGCCAAGGCTTCCACGGCAGCAGGCCTGCCTGCCTTTAAATCCGGCGGCCGCGGCTCCGCGCAGGTCCCCCCCGCTTCTCCGGTAGCCTCTCCAAGTCTTACTCACCTGGGGGGCCAGGCGAGCGGGCGCCAAGGCCACAGCCCCCCGCCACCCCCCCGCCCGCAGCAGGCCCTGGCGAGGCAGGAGCTCACGCCATCTGCTCAGAGCCTATTTTCGCCTCCGTCCCGGTGGCGCTTGCTGAGCCCCGGTCGGAGGAGCCGGTCTGAGTCAGCGCCGCCACCTGGCTCTCCCCAGGCTGACGGCAGCCCCTGTGTTTGTGTCCCCAGGAACGGTGACGAGTACGAAGGCGACTGGGTCCGGGACCAGCGTCAGGGGCACGGGGTGCTGCGTTGTGCCGACGGCTCCACCTATGAGGTATCTGGAGACCTGGCGGGACCCAGGCCCTCTGTGCTGGCCTCCGGAGTGTTCCGGTGCATGTCAGTGCTGCTACCCACCCCCAGCAGGGGCCCGGAGGGCTGCGGTGAAGGGCCCCGGCCAGTACCTTTCCTGACTGGCTCCTGAGATGCCATAACCCACACTGTCGCCTGTGGAAATGAGGTGAAATTTCTCAGTCCCTTGAGGATGCCCTCAGTGCGGGCAAAGCGGGTTTTGGTGAGGGATGCCCCCACCGATAATGTGCAGAAGCGGACAAGGAGGCCTGTCCCCCCTCACCGCTGCAGGCACTGCCCCTCGGGTTTGACAGGGGGGTTACTCACTACGAGGGGTGGGGGAGAGAGACCCAGGCAGATCCAAAGACCTCGTCAAGACCCCAGAATTCATCATTCTTTTTATGGACACTGGCCCGCATGCCCGGCGGGGAGCAAAGCGGGCAGAGCCAGGGATGCATATCTCCAGTCGGCGGCCAGACTGGATGAGAGGCCCCGCTGGGTCTGCAGGCAGCTGGGTGGCCAGGGGCCTGGCCGTCCTCCCTGATGTGTCCTCGTGTGTGGGCGGGAGGAAGAGGGTATGGCAGGCCGGCTTGGGAGGCCCTGGAGCCTCAGCGGGGCTGGAATGTGTTCCGAGCGTCTCGGGAAGGGCCGGAGGGGTGACGCTCTGGTCTCTGTGGGAGAGGCCCGCCTGGCTCTTAGTCGGAGCCACCGTCAGGAGAGGCGATGGGGCGCAGGACGTTTCGGAGGTGAAGACGCAGCCGTGCTGACAGCTTGGCTGTTGAAGCAAAGGCCAGAGGAGAAGCAAGGACCCTCGGCTTCGGGACTGTCAGGTGGCAGTGGTGCCCAGAGCCGAGTCCCACTGGGGGACAAACCACACCAGTGCGTGAACGTGGACACGGGCAGCTGGCAAGAGGCTGTGCAGCGCTAGGCGGGGTAAAAGCAGACGCACGGGTGGTCCCGGAGACGCCCCCAAAGATGGACCCGGGACCTGGCTCGGGCAGGGAGAGTCGTGGCGCGCACGGGGGCTTCAAGACCAATGGAGCTGTCGCCGTGGTTGTGACACGCCCACTAAACCCGGCTCTGGGAGCCCAGGTGCTGCTGCTCGCGGCTGCCCCTGCAGCACCCTCTGCTGACGAAGCGGCGCACCAGCCGGCCGACAGAGACCTCAAGGGGTCTGGCTTCCGCCCCACGAAGGCGGCCAAGAAGGGTGGCTCTGGGGCTGAGAGGCCATAAAATGGTCCCCGGCCCGGGGTGGAGACGGAGTGGCTGGGGCAGGGGCGGGGGTGCCCGGACGCTGGCTGTAGTGCGGGAAGCCCCACACGGCTGCCTTCCCTGCTCATGAAGCAAGATCTGCCCCGGTAAGACCGCACCCAGGCCAGCGCCCTCCGTGCCCGAGGGGCCCTGCGTCCACGTCGCTGCTGCCCTGCCGGCCTGGGCTGGTGTGCTTGGTGGTTTGCACCGCGCCCATTTGCAGATGCTGCTGTGACCTGCTGCTTCTCCATGAGGGGACGTCCGTCCGTCCGTCCTTATGGGGCCACAGACTGTCCGCCTCAATTCTCCGGAGCTGCAAGGGAAGAGAAACACAGGGCAGGCCCTCCTCCCAGGGTCCTCGCCCCACCTGGAGTCACCTCCACAAATGTGCACAGCCACACCCCAGGCTGGGGGACACCAGAATCTGCCACTTGGCCGCTAGGCCTCTCGCCACAGGCACCGGGCTCTGTCCTCAGCCCTCGCCTCAGTTCTGCCCATCTTGTAGTTCAAGGGTCTTGTGAGTTCACACGCCCAGAGGAGGCCTCCCACATCAGGGAGTCCTGGCTTGGAGCCCGGGCTCCCTCACATCCCTGTGACATTCGGGGACAGCCGGCACAGCCTAGGACCCGGGTCAGGCTCCCCACGGCCGGACAGGGCAACACGCTCTTTAGAGCCCCCAGCACTTCCCTGTTTCTGGAGGCTTTTCTGGCCCTTGGACCCTCCGCCGCCTTCATGGCCTCTCTTCGGGGCTGTGGCTGCCCACCTGGGCCCCGCTCAGGCCTCCCCTGCAAGTCGAAGCTCAGCCAGGAGAGGACAGGCAGCAGCCCCCCACTCCCCGGGCTGACCCGGGACGCCTGCCGGGCGATCCACCAGGGGGCAGCCCAGCCCTGCCAGCAGCGTGGCCTCGGCAGGCCTGCCAGGGGCTTCTCCCACTCGGGAGACATCTTGTTCCGACTTGCGGTCCAGGAGCCGGGTCTCCGACAGAACCGCCCTGGGCTGCAGCTCCCGATGGCCAGGCTGCCTCGTCCAGAGTGAGGAGGTGTTTGCCTGGACAGTCGCCCCGTGGTGTCTCCAGCCACGCCATCCCAGCCTGCAGACCTCGGGACCCCCGCACGCCCTTGAGGGAGATGGCGTGTCCTCGGCGTGGGGCGCCTCAAATGAGTGGAGGTGGAAGCCTGGTCCCTCCAGGCCGCGTCTCCCCGGGATGCAGACTTGTGTCTCTCCATTTCCTTTTGCTGGGCAGCGTCCCAACCTTCCGGAGTCTTCTGCCCAAGAACCTCGGACACTCCGCCTGCCCCCTGCAGCTCCAAGTGCTGCTGGGACACCCATCCTCCATCGTGCTGGGCGGTGTCCATTTGGGCAGCCCCATCCGCACGTGATGGCAGGGACACGAGCAGCCACCTCCCCTGCGGTCCAGGCGCTGACCTGACGACACGAGTGGCACACGGGTCCTGGAGGAAGGGCCGGCGCTGGGGTCCGTCCTCTGCCCTCCAGCCCCTTTCTAAGCTGGCTTCCAGCTGGCCGTGCGGACAGACAGACAGACGGACGGACAGGGCCAAAGGAGGAGGGCCACGTCCAGGAGGGGGTGGGATCAGGCTGCAGCCACAGGGGGGCCTCAGGGCCCTCACTCGCAGCTGCCAGGACGCCTTTCGGACCGCCACAGAGTCCTCGCACAGTCTGGCGCCGGGCCTGGCCGATGAGGAAGGCGCGGGCTCCCGGGTCCAGTGCGGGCCTCTCCGGGTGTAGGGACACCTCCCGCCCGACCTCTGACCTCCGGGCATCGGGAGTCACCCGGTAATCGGTGATCGGTAGACACGGAGCCGCCACAGGGAGCGGGGCGCCACCCCAAGGCGCGTCTCCCGTGAGGGTGTGGGCGACCCCCTGGGCCCTCGCAGAGAAGGAGTCGGCCCTCTTGAAAACGATCGGTGTATCTCGTGAGATACCCCTGACCTGAAACGTACCGTCTTAACCACCAAGCGTGAAGTTCGGAGGTATCAAGCACGTTCACACAGTTGCGCGGCTGTCCCCGCCGCCCATTTCCAGAACCTTCCACCTTCCCAAACGGACGCTCCGCCCCATGAAACACTGGCGCCCACCCTGCCACTCTCTCTGTGTATTTGACCCCCGCGTGTACTGCGCGTCCCCGGAGTCCCACGGGGTCTGTCCTGTGGGGACGGGCCGCTGTCACAGAGCACGGTGCCCCCGAGGGCATCTGTGCTCCTCCCTCTTTAGGGCTGGATGATCCTCCACGGCGTGGAGGGACCACGTCGTGTTCGTGCCTCCGTCGGTGGGCACCGGGGTGGCTCCCACCCCTCGGCTCCTCGAGCGCCTGCTGCCGTGCGCGTGGGGGGGGGGCGCCCAGCCCTCACAGGGCCTGCGCCCGGCTCTGCGGCCGTGGACCCACCACGGGGACTTCTGGACCTCAGGGTAGCTCACTGCTGGATGTGCGAGGAACTCCTCACGGTTCCCACGGTGGCTGTGCCACATTACTTTCCCACCAGCATCTGTCCTTCTCTGTTCGGAAAACCTGCCCCGACCAGTGTGGGTACCATGCACAGTAGCGGACGGGGCCTGGGGGCCGATAGCGCCGTGGGGGCGAGCCGCACTCCCGCGGAGTGGAGGCAGGCCCGAGCTGTTCGCACAGCCGAGCGCTCCCTACCTGTGCGGCTGCGGCGTGGTCCCCACCGGCAGCTGCTGGCTTCCGGGCTGTCCGTGCACATTGGCTACGTTTCCGTGCTGGCTCTCCCAGAGGGAGGCCTGCTGGTCGGTGCACCTGCCTGCCACAGGGAGCAGGTGGCCGGCCTTATGTGTGTCTTCACCTGCTGGCGGCTCCCCTGCGTCTGCAGGAGCGCCGGGGGCCTTTGTGTCCCCACACCCCCCCCTCACAGTCCAGGGATGTGGGGCTGTGACCCCGGGGGGCGCTGCACGCAGGACAGAAGAGGCATCTGGGCCTTTTCGAGCACGTGTGGGAGGAGGGTCTGGGCTGCCGGAGCCATCGCGGGAGCCAACACCAGGCTACAGGCTCCACGTGAGGCTCAGATGTCCACAGACTTCAGAAACGGACGCGGGCAGGCAGCGAGAGCCACCGCTGACACCGTGAAATCCCGGGAACTTACAGCAGGGTCACGGAGGTCAAGCATGACACCCTGTGACCCTGGTGTTCGGGAGACGAGAGTGGGGAGCACACCCATGCCACCATCATGCCAGCCTGTGCGGTCACTGCCACCCCTGCAGGCCGTCCCGCAAGCCGGGGACACCAGGGCTCCTGGACAGTCGCGGGGCCCGGGCAGGTGGTCTGCGAGCCCGTGACCTCAAAGGAAGTGGTCACCTGCTCCAGCTCCGAGGTTTGGCATGGCGCGGAGACCGCGAATGCCTCTTTGAGTGGCCGCCAGTGTGCCAGGCTGCAGATTCAGGGAGCACCAGGGAGCACGGGGGAGGGGCTGGCACGGAAGCGATAACCATGAAAGCATAGCAACTTTTCCCTCCGAAAGAAAAGTCGCATCGGTCAAGCAGAGCGCTTCCTTAAATGAGAAGAGAGTCGAGCGCTTGTCTCACACAATTTATCCCCATCACTTGTGGGCACAAGCCACGAATCTCTCGTCCCATTGGCCCCACTCTGTTCAGGGAGGCTCCAAACAGGCGGGTCCCATCCTGTGGAGCCCTGGGCGCCCAGAGGTGGGCCCAGCTGCCGAGTCCACAGCAGCACCCTCGGGGTCCTAGGGGAGCCCCGCAGCCACGGCTGACAGGCGTGCCTCACCGTCGTCCCACGGGACCGTCTCCTAACACTGGACCCCGTTCCCTCGGTCTTTGTGGTGTGGACACAGGCCCCGCGCTTCCTCCTGGGATGGCTCCCACCGTGCAGCAGCCCCGGCCTGGGTGCCAGCCGGCTCCCTGGGCGGAGGGAGCCCCCGCCCCGGGTGGAATGCACTCGCCCCTCCTCGTGGGGGTCCAGCCTCCTCCAGGAGACAGTTGTAGGAGTGGTGACTCGTGCTTCGGGCGTGTGTCGGCGGAGAAAGGGCAGGGCTCTCACAGGTATGATTTATGACATTAATTAGAAAAGGTCCCACGCTGGCTGAGTTGCGTGGCACACCCGAGTGTGCTCGTCCCGGTGTGGTTCTGCACTGAAGCCGCAGAAGCCCAGCTGCCCCGGAGCTGCGGTCTGGGCTCAGGTTCTAGCAGGCGAGTTAAAGGTCGCCGGGGGACGGGGGCGCCAGTGCCCACGGGCCGCCCTCCTCCTCGGAGGCCCTGGGTGTGGAATGACCCGAGAGTCCGATGCTTCCCAGGCAAGGCTGCGCCGGTGCTTGGCTTGGTGAACGGGAGTGCGAGCGGGGACGAGAGGCGGCGGCTGTCGTGGCGGAAATGGCTGTGAGGTGGGCGGGCGCCGGCGACTGGCTCAGCAGCCATCGCGCCATTTGGAGGGCCCTTCGGCCTGTGTCGATTTGGGCCCTGATGCAGCCCCGAGGGAGCCAGGAAGCATTTACAACGAGTGTCCACCCGTGGGAGCTGCGGCCCCTGCCTCCAGGAGTCTCAGGTGCCCCCGTGGGCGGGGCGGGGCTACAGGGTTTGGGTCCGTGTGCGGGAGCGTCTGGAGCCCAGAGAGGGAGGTGCGGGCATGGGGCCGGCGCCTGGGAGGGCACGTGAGCACATGGCTGGGCTCCAGGGGCCCTGCTCCCATCCCCGCAGGGTGGGGTGACCCACATGCCTGCCCAGGGACAGGGACGAGCACTGCAGGGTGAGGGCTGGTAGCAGGCTTGCCCAGAGCACAAGGGGGCACAGAAACAGCAGCGCTCGCGTCGGTGGGACGGAGGGAGCTGGAGCGACGAGGCCGAGGGAGGCCGCGAGGCCACGGGGCCCCACAGGGAGGTGTCGCTCTGCAAGACGCAGCCCTCACCTGTGGCCACCGCCCCTGCCCCGGCCTCCTTGGGGCCTGACCACATCCTACTGTGTCACCTGCTGCTGCTGGGCCCCGGGCCCAAGCCCAGAGGTTTCCAGGCGGAAGGGCGCCCCTCTGTTGGGGGCGGTGGATCTGGTGTGGCTCCTGTGGGCTTTTCGTGTGGCCAGCCAGGGGTCTGTCGCCCAAGCTGAAGCTGGTAACTCGTCAGGTTTGGGGATGGTGTCGTGAGGGAAAGGGTTTCCCAGCAAGCAGACAGTAACCGGGGGCTCCGGGGGCAGCCACCCTGCCCTCCCAGCGCTGCCCCGACCTCGACCCATGGACCACAGCTCAGCCCGGGACCGCTGCTCTGCTGGCTCCCGCCCAGATCGCCTCGCCCGTCACCGTGAGAGAGAGCCGCTGCCCGGCCACGCACACACACACGCAGGCAGACACGCAACACGCTTGCCCGCAGGTACGCACAGAACACGTATGTAGGTGGAAGCGCCCGTGCCCCCGTCCCCACGCGGGTACCTGTGCGCTCGGCACCCGCTGATGGTCACTTAGGTGCTCACAGGCATCTCCGGAGCCGCCCCTGCCGCTGCCGGGTGGGCTTCCCGCCCTGAGTCCAGGATGAGAGAGCAGCGCCCGCGGGCTTGGTCCAGCCCGTCGCCTGCACCCCGGGGCCACTTCCTGGGGGACGCGACCTCAGCCCCGCGTGCACCGAGCATCCCCGAGGTGCAGCCTCGGGAGACCGGGAACGGCCACAAGGCCGACTCTGCCGCCTGGGTCTCGGGCGGGAGGGACGGCCAGGCCTCGCGGCTGGGCTCGGCCTGCCCCTGCCCACCTGGAGCCCCGGCCCTCCTGTGGCCGCGGCGGTCGGGTCGCCGCCCCTGCCGGGTGCCCGGGGGGCTGCCCGCTGTCCGGAGCCCCGGCCAGGGGTGAGCCATGGTCGGACCTCCACCCCTCACGGTGACTTGACTCCAAAGCCCTGCTGCTCAGCGACTCTGTTCCCCAGGCCACCTGCGGGAGGCTCCTTCCCAGGTTTGGGGCGTCCAAGCTGTGCCGGGCCGCAGCCCCCGGGGGCCTGAGAGAGGCCGGCACCGGCCTCAGCTGCGCTGTGTCCCGCGGGGCCCGTGGGCAGCGCCGTCCACACGGGCACCGACCACGGTCCAGCCCAGGTGGAGGGCAGGGCGGGGGAGCGGAGCCCGATCAGCTCCCACGGAAGGATGCGTGGAACCAAACGTGCCTTCGGCTGAGTTTTCTTCCAGAAGGAGTAATTCGTAGTCAAACAAAGTACCAGCAGGCCCTTGAAGTTTCCCACAGAAGTGACGTAGTTCTTATTCTTCTGCCCTGTTGTGCGTGTGGTTCGGAAAGCGAGGTTTATTGTGAGGGCGGCAGAGTGGGGTGTGCGCCGCGGGGACTCAGTGGGCCCCTCGATGGGCCTGCCCATTGTCAGGGAGCCCTCCGGCCCGCACACATGCGGTGTCCTTACCGAGAGGGTTTCTGTGCCGAAAGGGCCCCCTTTCCGAGCCGGTGTTTCGTTGGCATCTTGTACACGTGTCCTTGCTCCCAAACGTCACGGCTTCTTACACTTCGGTCGCAGGGCAGCGTGGCCACACAGCAGCAGCTCGTGATTCCCCGCCCTCGAAGGGTCTCCGGGACCCCGGGGCCACCCCCTCCCCCTGCATCACACGTGCCCTCTGTGGATTCTGAGTGCACACGGCTGTCTCTGCAGGGACAGTGGCACGGTGACGTCTTCAGTGGCCTGGGCAGGATGACCCTCTGCTCTGGGGCCGTCTACCGCGGGATGTGGATCAATGGCCACCCGGCGGGTAAGTGCCCACACCCCCCCCTCGGCGTTGCAAGGTCCTCTTGTAAGTTCTCCCTCAGGTGGCCCCAGGCACCGGCACAGGGGAGTTGGGTCAGGAGGTGTTTGGGGGTGATGGTGAAGTTCATCTAGAACCCCAGCCCCTTTAGAAGAAACACATTCCAGTCGGGTTTCGGAAGGGCTCGTGACCGTGACCGGCAGAGGCCCCAGTCCGACCTTGGACAGCCATGGCCCCGCTGTGAGCAGGAGGGTCCCAGCCTCAGAGGGTCCCCGCCTGCAGGGCCCTGGGCACCTGTCCCCCTCCCTGAACTCTCTGCACTGTGACTGGAGCACAGAGGGCCTGCAGGGGCCCCTCCCTCTGTTGGCCGGGTCAGGTGACCTCCTATTAGACTCCAGGACAGAAGTGCCACCCCGGGGGGCCAGGGGTCACGGGCTGCAGCTGCTCACTCAGAGCTGACCAGCCACGACCTCAGGTGGGTCCCCAGGGCCCCTTGCAGGGGAGAGGCCGCGGCAGGTGCCCGCCAGGCCGGGAAGGACTCCTCGGTGGGGGCTCAGGTCCTGTGAAGGGGAGTGGCAGCCTAGGTCAGGGGGAGTCTCCTGGAGGGACTCCCGGATCCTTCCCACCCCCCAGGGCTCGGGGTTCAGGGGGAAGCAGACGCTGAAAACACTGTCTCCGGCCGCTCAGACCCCAGAGGACGCCCGGCAGATCCAGGAGGTGGGGGCCAGCCTGTGGGTGGGTCGCCCTCCAGGCCAGCTCCCAGGCAGGTGGCCGTAGCACCTCGTCCACACACGTGGAGCCCCTGACTCAGACACAAGGAGCGCAGGGCCTGAGTCCCAACCAAGCAGAGGATGTGCCGGAACCTTCCACGGTGTACAGACCCAAATGCTGATGAGCCACTTGCTTACAGCCCTTCCCCATTTGGTGGCCCTCTGCAGTCTCTTCAATGGACTTGTGGGAATTGCTTAAAAATCACAGCTGACCCTCAGGGCGGGGTCACGGTCTCGTTCTAGTGACTGCCCAGGTCATTCGGTCATGTGGCTCTTGCAGGGGATTGACCGTGGCAAGTGATAACCCTCTCCCCACAGAGCTCTGGGAATCCAGGCTGCTGGGCCTGCGTGGGGGGTGTGGGCTCCAGTGGGCGGCGTCCCCCGTGCCCTGCTCACCCGTGCTCCGCTCTGCTGTCTCCCAGCACAAGCCAGGAGGATCGTGATTCTGGGTCCGGAGGTGATGGACGTGGCCCAGGGGTCTTCCTTCGACTTGAACGTTCAGCTGCAGCAGGACAGCGGGGAAGTTGCCGAGAGTGAGTGTCTGCAGGGTGACGACTGCGTTTTCGGAAGGACAAACAGGCGTCGGGCTCTCAGGGTTAGGGACGAGATGCCACGGCTTCCGGTACCCGGACACCAGCAGATTCTTTGTTCGGAGGTCCTCGCCACGGGAGCCTCGGCAGACAGGCAGTAGGCACGTGAGGCCTCCAGGTGGCGGGCGTGTGCGCGTGTGCGGTGGTTGTGAGCGTGTGCGGTGATCGTGCGCGTGTGGGGTGATTGCACGTGTGGGGTGGTTGTGAGCATGTGGGGTGGTTGTGCGCGTGTGCAATGGTTGTGCGCGTGTGGGGTGGTTGTGCATGTGCGATGGTTGTGCGCGTGTGCAATGGTTGTGCATGTGCAATGGTTGTGAGCGTGTGGTGATTGTGCGCGTGTGGGGTGGTTGTGTGCGTGTGTGGTGGTTGTGCGTGTGCAATGGTTGTGTGCGTGTACAGTGATCGTGCGCGTGTGGGGTTGTTGTGCGTGTGGGGTGGTTGTGTGCATGTGGGGTGGTTGTGAGTATGTGCAATGGTTGTGCGCGTGTGGGGTGGTTGTGCGTGTGCAATGGTTGTGCACGTGTGCAGTGATCGTGTGCGTGTGGGGTGGTTCTGTGCGTGCCCGCGGCCACCGCTCGTCTTATAGGAGGAAGGGTGACTCTACGCACCGCTGGTATCTGCGGGGGGCGAGTTCCCGTGTCCTCCGTGGGTGATCGGGGAGGGCAGGTCTCCTGTAGCATCTGGGCTGCTTTTTGAGGGACCCAGAGGGGCAGCAACGCACAGCGTGGACCAGCTGACCTCCCAAAGCCGGTCCCACCCGTGACCCGTGAGCAGAGGACGCGGTGCGGAGAGGGCCCCCGCACGGTCACTGGTCCCTGTGCATGGCCGGGCAGGACCACCGCTACTAAAATGCGTGCCTGGGATTCCTAACGTCCGTTAGTTCGCCCGAGTTCGGCGAGCTTTGAGCAGGAAGTCCCCATGTGCGGCGCGGATCAAAGACAGTCACAACTAGTTTATTTTATTTTATTTTGTTAGGTTTATTTATTTCGAGAGAGAGCGCGTGCGCTTGCGCACCAGCAGGGGACGGGCAGAGAGAGAAGAAGGGGGGGAACCCCAAGCAGGCTCCACGCTGTCAGTGCAGAGCCCAACGTGGGGGGTCGAACCCACGAACCGTGAGATCATGACCTGAGCTGAAACCAAGGGTCCGACCCTTAACGGACTGAGCCTCCCAGACGCCCCCACAGCTGGTTTATTTTCACAGCTTTATTGTGGTGCCGTTTTTATAGCGTGAAATCTTTGTGCTGTAAGCGATTCGATGATCTTTAGCAAATTCCCGGAGTCGGGCAAGCAGCGCCACGCCGTCTGTTTCGGACCGTGCCTCGCACCTCCTGCCTGCGGCCCCCTGCCCACCCCACCCCTCTCCTCACACCTGCTCTGCTTTTCTGACCGACGCCCTCTGCTGGGGTGCACCCACGTGGCAGTGCTCGGTGCGAGTTTTTGGGTGCCCGTGTGGTCTGTCCCTCGGTTATCCGCTCACGAGTGGGGTCGCCGCGTCACGTGGCAGTTTTACGTGTAAATTTTTAAAGAAACCACCAGGCCGTTTCCCAAAGTGGCCGCACCGTTTACAACGCGGTCAGCGGGGCCCGGGCTGGATTTCCCACACCCTGCGCGTGCACAGCCGGCCCGAGGGGGCGTCCGGGGGCGCCCCATCTTGGTGCCCCTCTCGGTTCTGACCCACAGTTCACGGCTGACGAGGTGTTGCAGCTTTCCGTGTGTTTATTGGCCACGTGTGTATCTTCTCTAGAGAAATGTTAATCCAAACATGCTGCCTGTTTTTTAAAATTAGGCTGTTCCTCTTCTGGGTTTGAGTTATTGGAGTTCCCGACGTATTCTGAATACGAGTCTTTTTATAGATGCATCTTTGCAAATAGTTTCAGTCTGTGGCTTACCATTTTCTTAATGCTATCTTCTGAAGTACAAAGGGCTTTAATTTTGGTGAAGTCCAATGAGTAAATTTTTTCCTTTGTGGATCATAATATTGGTAACCTGTGTGGGAATTCCTAGCCTGACCCAAGCACACAAAGATATTCTCCTGTTTTCTGGGAAAAGTTTTGCTCTTGGATTTCTGCCATCCATCTTCGGCTACTTTTTGTGGATGAGATCAAGTTCTAAATTCATCTCTTTTCGTGTGGCTGTCCAGCTGTCACAGCACCACGTGCTGAAAAGACCGTCACCTCCCCACTGGATTGCCTTGGCACCTGGGTCGCGAACTGATTGTAAGAATGACGGTTTAGGGGCGCCTGGGTGGCACAGTCGGTTGAGCGTCCGACTTCAGCTCAGGTCACGATCTCACGGTCCACGAGTTCGAGCCCCGCGTCGGGCTCTGGGCTGATGGCTCAGAGCCTGGAGCCTGCTTCTGATTCTGTGTCTCCCTCTCTCTCTGCCCCTCCCCCGTTCATGCTCTGTCTCTCTCTGTCTCAAAAATAAATAAACGTTAAAAAAAAAATTTAAAAAAAAAAAAAAAGAATGACGGTTTATGTCCAGACTCTATTTCGTTCCATTGGCTCCTGCATCTGTCCCTGTGCCACCACACCATCCTGATTATTGTAGCCCCATAGTGAGATTCCTCCAATTTGGTTTTTCTTTTTCAAAATTATTTTGGTTATCCTGGGAACTTTGTATTTTACATAAATTTTTTAGGATCAGCTTTGTCAATTTCTGCCAAAAAAAGAAAAAAAAAACCCTCCTGGGATGTTGTTAGGGACTCTGGCCGGGAGGCACCACCGCTGACAGCACTCCAGGTCACCAGCGGGAAACATCTCCCCGTTTATTGATGCCTCTGCTTTCTCTCACCAGAGCCTTGCAATTTTTAGTGTCCAAGTCTTGTACTTCTTTTGTTAAATTTATTAATAAATGCTAACTTATTGCTGGTTATTTAATTTATAATTATAATTTGTTTATTAATACGCTTGTAATATTTGTTCTTTTTATGCTATTGTAAATGGAATTTTTTTAAATTTTATTTAAGAGAGAAAGAGAGAGGACGCACACGAGCAGGGGAGGGGCAGAGGGAGAGGCAGAGAGAGAATCCCAGGCAGGCTCCATACTCAGTGCAGAGCTGACTTGGGGCTGGATCCCACGACCCTGGGATCATGACCTGAGCTGAAATCAAGAGTCAGCCGCCCGACCCACTGAGCCACCCAGGCGCCCCTGGATTTGTTTTCTTATCTTCATTTCAGAAACTGCTAGGCTACAATTGATTTTTTTTTTTAACGTTTATTTATTTTGAGAGAGAGAACGCATGAGCAGGGGAGGGGCAGACAGAGAGGGGGGGACAGAGGATCCAAAGCTGACTCTGTGCTGACAGTGAGAGCCCAATGCCGGGCTTGAACTCAGGAACCTCGAGATCATGACCTGAGCCAAAATCCGGAGTCAGATACTCAACTGACTGAGCCACCCAGATGCCCCTAGACTACAATTCATTGTTAAATATTGATCTGAGATCCTTTGACCTTGCTGGACTCACTTGTTAGTTCTGCTATTTTTTCTGAGGATTTCTTAGGATTTTCTATACAGAGGATCACGTCATCTACAAAAACATCCGATTTTACTTCTTTATTTCCAGTCTGGATGTGTTTTCTTTCTTTCGGCTGCAACATTTTACGTCCCCACCGGCAATGACTGAGGCCTCTAGGCGCTCGACCCCCTCACCAGCACTTCTCATCATGTGTCGTTTGGGTCGTGGCCATCCTACTGGGTGTGAAGCAGTGTCTCCTTGTGGTTCTGATTTGCATTATCCCTAGCAAGGAGGAATGTGAGCATCTTTTCATGTATTTATTGACCATTCGTACATCTGCTTTGGAGAAATACCTATTCATTGCCCACTTAAAAAATCGGGTAACTTGTCCTTTTACTGTGAGTTATTGAGACTTCTTGGGGCGCCTGGGTGGCGCAGTTGGTTAAGCGTCCGACTTCAGCCAGGTCACGATCTCGCGCTCCGTGAGTTCGAGCCCCGCGTCAGGCTCTGGGCTGATGGCTCGGAGCCTGGAGCCTGTTTCCGATTCTGTGTCTCCCTCTCTCTCTGCCCCTCCCCCGTTCATGCTCTGTCTCTCTCTGTCCCAAAAATAATAAACGTTAAAAAAAAATTTTTTTCTAAAAAAGACTTCTTTATGGGGGTGACCGGGTGGCTCAGTTAAGTATCTGACTATTGATTTGAGCCTCAGCTCATGATATCACAGGTCCGTGGGATCAAGCCCCACGTTGGGCTGGCTGCTGTCGGCACAGAACCGCTTCAGATCCTCTGTCCCTCTCTCTCTGCCCCTCCCCCACTCACACGCTCTCAAAAATAAACTGTTTTTAAATTTATTTATTTATTTTGAGAGAGACAGAACAGGAAGGGGCAGAGAGAGTGGGAGGGAGAATCCTAAGCAGGCTCCACACTGTCAGCACAGAGCCTGATGAGGGACTCAGACTCTCAAACCATGAGATCGTGACCTGAGCTGAAACCAAGAATCAGATGCTTAACTGACAGAGCCACTCAGGAGCCCCAATAAAACATTTTTTTTTAAGAGTTCTTTATGCTGGAGCTAAGTCCCCTTATTAAATATCTGATTTGCAAATGTTTTTTCCCATTTTATGGATTGTCTTGCAGTCTCTTGATGGTGTCCCTTGAACACAAAAGTGTTACATTTTGGTGAAGTCCAACTCGTACTTTTTTTCTTTTGCTGGTTATGCTGTTGGTTCCATATCTAAGAAGACTGCTTAACTCAGAGCCATGAAAATTTTCTCCCATATTGTCTTCTAAGAATTTTATATTTTTAGCTCTTGCATTTAGAATGATAATCCATTTAGGGGCGCCTGAGTGGCTCAGTCAGTTGAGCGTCCGACTTCAGCTCAGGTCACGATCTCACGGTTTGTGGGTTCAAGCCCCGCGTCGGGCTCTGTGCTGACTGCTTGGAGCCTGGAGCCCGCTTCGGATCCTGTGTCTCCCTCTCTCTCTGCCCCTAACCCACTCGCATTCTGTCTCTGTCTCTCTCAAAAATAAATAAACATTAGAACGATAATCCATTTAGAGTTAATCTTTTTGTGTGGTGTGAGGCAGGGGTCCAACTACATTCTTTTGTATGTGGACATTTAGTTGTCCCATCACTATTCGTTGAAAGACTGCTCTTTCCTGGCCGTGAATGATCTAGACAGTCCATTTACTAAAATTTTGTTTAGAGTTTTTGCATATCTTTTCATGAAGGATCGTGGTCTTGAATTTTTTTTATTTTCCTTGTTAAGGTTTGTTTTTAAGTAATCTCTACACTCAACATGAGACTTGAACTTACACCCCTGAGATCGAGAGTCACATGCTCCCCTGACTGAGCCCGCCAGGTGCCCTGAATTTTTTTTTATTTTAATATCTTTGTCTGGTTTTTGTATCAGGGTAATGCTGACCTTGTAGAATGAGTCTGGGAAAATTACTTCCTCTTCAATTTTCTGGAAGAGTCTTGTTGAATAATTTCATTTCTTTCTTAAATGTTTGGTAGAATTCAATATGAAGGCCATTGAGGTCTGGAGTTTCTTTGTGGGAAGACTTTTAATTACTAATTCAGTGTCTTTAATAGATATATGGTTATTGGATTTATCTGTTTCTTCTTTTTATTTTTTTAAGTGTATCTATTTTGAGAGAGCACATGACAGTGGGGCAGGGACAGAGAGAGATGGGGAGAGAGAGTCCCAAACAGGCTTTACACCGTCAACCCAGAGCCCCAACTGGGGCTTGATCCCGTGAACCATGAGATCATGACCTAACCTGAAATCAAGAATCAGACGCCCAACCGACTAAGCCACCCAGGTGCCCCGAAGTTCCATGTTTCGTCTTTAACAAACTTGGGTGTTTTGCGTCTTTGAAGGAATATTTGTTCATCTAAGGTGTCAGATTTATTGTCATAAGCTTGTTCCTAGTATTTCCTCATTCTCCACTTAATGCCTTGATATCACCTCTTTTGTTCCTACTGTGGGTTATTGGTGTCTTCTTCCTGTTTTGCCTGACTAGTTGGCTACAGATTATCAGTGTCATTGATAAACCATCAACTTCTGATTTCATTGATTTCTCTACTGTTGTCTGTTTTCTGTTTCATTAATTCCTATTATGATCTTAGTATTTCCTTTCTTCTGCTTACTTTGGGTTTAATTCACTCTCTTTTGCTAGTTTTTAAGATGGAAACCAAGGTCATTTATTTCAAACCTTTCTTTGCTAATATGAGAGTTTGCTATACCTTCCCCCCTTAGTACTGCTTTAGCTGCATCCCAAGAATTTTGACATGTTGTGTATTCATTTTCATTCAGTTCAGAATGCTTTCTTATTTCCTTTGGTTTTCCCTTTGCCACATGAGTTATTTAGAAGTGTGTTGTTTGGGGCGCCTGGGTGGCGCAGTCGGTTAAGCGTCCGACTTCAGCCAGGTCACGATCTCGTGGTCCGTGAGTTCGAGCCCCGCGTCAGGCTCTGGGCTGATGGCTCGGAGCCTGGAGCCTGTTTCCGATTCTGTGTCTCCCTCTCTCTCTGCCCCTCCCCCGTTCATGCTCGGTCTCTCTCTGTCCCAAAAATAAATAAAAAACGTTGAAAAAAAAAATTTTTTTAAAAGAAGTGTGTTGTTTCATTTCCAAATATTTGGAGATTTTTCAGATCTTTCTGTAATTGACTTCTGACTTAATTCCATGTGGTTAGAGTCACACTTTCTTTATCTTGAATCCCTTTAAATGTATCGAGACTTTTTTCATAGAATTTGTTCTTTTTTGGTAAATGTTGCGTGTACACTTTGAGAAGAGCATGATTTCTGCTCTTGTTGGGTAGAATAAATATCAATCTGTAAATAAATATCTATAAATATCTTCTATAAATACCAGTCAAGTGGATTTTACTGTTACTGCCCTTCAGATTTACCGTATCTTTGCTGATTTTCTGTCCACTTGTTCTGTCAATTACTGACTGTGGTATATTGAAATCTGTGATTATAATTGGGAATTGTCTATTTCTGATTTCATTTCTATCATTTTTTGCTACATGTATTTTGGAGCTCTGTTATTAGGTGCATAAACATTTAGGATTTTTATGGCATTTAATTACTTGATCCCTTATCACTGCAAAATTACCTTTTTGTCTTTTTAATGTTTATTGATTTTTGAGAGAGACAGAGACAGAGCATGAGTGGGGGAGGGGCAGAGAGAGGAAGAAACAGAATCCGAAGCAGGCTCCAGGCCCTGAGCTGTCAGCACAGGGCCCGACACGGGGCTCAAACCCGCTAATAGTGAGATCATGACCTGAGCCGAAGTCGGACACTTAACTAACTGAGCCACCCAGGCGCCCCCAAAATTACCTGTTTCATCCCTAGCATAGTTATTGTGCTGGCATCTACTTCCTATGAAGTAGGAATATGACTATGAATATAGTGGCCCCAGCTTTCTCTTAACTAATATCAGCATGAGTATCTTTATCCAGCCTTTTACTTTTCACCTACTTAAGTCTTTAAAGTGTGCTTTCTGTAGGCAACATATATCTGGGTCTTGCTTTTTAGTTCGTTCTAACCACATCTATCTTCTAATTGAAATTTTTACTCCATTCACATTTAATGTATTTATTTATATACCAGTTTCAAACTTACCATTTTACTGTTTTCTATTTGCCCTGGCTGGTTTTTTCCCTCTTTAGACTCTATTCCTACCTTTTGTGGGTTGAGTATTGCTTCTGATTCCATCCTATCTCCTCTGTTGGCTTATCAATTCTTACTCCTTGTTTTTTCGTTCTAGGGGTTGCTTTAAGGACCACAATTTACATCTTTAACTTATCACAGCCTGCTTTGGAGAGATACCATCCTACTTCACATATAACATAAGAACTCTGCAATAGGATATACTTCTTTTTCTGAAATCCCAATGTTTATGCTATTGTTTTTATTATGTTTTACATTCATATGTTTAATACACTCCGTAACACATTGTTATTACTTTTGTTTAAACAGTCGTTTATCTTTCAAAGAATACGTAACAAATAAAAAAGGAAATCTCATCAATTTGCCCCTGTAGTTACCCTTTCTGGTCCTCCCCATTCCTTCTTATAGATACAGATTTCCACCTGGTACCATTTTCATCTGCCTGAAGGACTTAGCCTTTAACATTTGTTGTCCTATGTGCTTTCTGGCAATTAATTCTTTCCACTTTCATATGTCTGGAAACATCTTGATTTTGCTTTCATTTCTCATAGGTATTTTCACCAGGTATAGAATTCTGGTTTACCCTCCAGCAGGACAGTGGTGCTATTCCATTGACTTCTTGTCTATGCTGTTTCCAAAGAGAAGTCTGCTGTCGTCTGTATCTGTGTTTTCTGTGTACAAACTTGCTTTTTCCCGGGGCACCTGGGTGGCGCAGTCGGTTAGGCGTCCGACTTCAACCAGGTCACGATCTCGCAGTCCGTGAGTTCGAGCCCCGCGTCGGGCTCTGGGCTGATGGCTTGGAGCCTGTTTCCAATTCTGTGTCTCCCTCTCTCTCTGCCCCTCCCCCGTTCATGCCCTGTCTCTCTCTGTCCCAAAAATAAATAAAAAACATTGAAAAAAAAAATCAAACTTGCTTTTTCCCTGGCTGCTTTTAGATTTTCTTTTTTTTTTTAATTTAATTTATTTTTAAAAATTTACATCCAAATTGGTTAGCATATAGTGCGACAATAATTTCAGGAGTAGATTCCTTAGTGCCCCTTACCCATTTAGCCCATCACCCCTCCCACAACCCCTCCAGCAACCCTCTGTTTATTCTCCATATTGAAGAGGCTCTTATATTTTGTCCCCCTCCCTGTTTTTATATTCTTTTTGCTTCCCTTCCCTTATGTTCATCTGTGTCTTAAAGTACTCATAAGAGTGAAGTCATATGATATTTGTCTTTCTCTAATTTCTCTTAGCATAATACCCTCTAGTTGCATCCAGGTTGTTGCAAATGACAAGATTTCATTCTTTGTCATCGCTGAGTAGGATTCCATTGTATATACATACCACATCTTCTTTATCCATTCACCCAGCGGTGGACATTTGGGCTCTTTCCATACTTTGGCTATTGTCGATAGGGCTGCTATAAACATTGGGGTGCATGTGTCCCTTCGAAACGGCACGCCTGTATCCCTTGGATAAATGCCTAGTAGTGCAATTGCTGGGTCGTAGGGTAGTTCTATTTTTAATTATTTGAGGAACCTCCGTACTGTTTTCCAGAGTGGCTGCACCAGTTCGCACTCCCACCAACAGTAAGAGGGTTCCCGTTTCTCCACATCGTCGCCAACATCTGTTGTTGCCTGAGTTGTTAATGTTAGCCTTTCTGACAGGTGTGAGGTAGTGTAAGATTTTCTCTTTATCACTGGTTTGAGCAGTTTTATTTTTTATTTTTGTTAACATTTTTTAATGTTTATTTTTGAGAGAGAGACAGAGAAACAGAGTTGCAAGCAGGGGGAGGGGCAGAGGGAGAGGGAGACACAGAACCCAAAGCAGGCTCCAGGCTCCGAGCCGTCGGCACAGAGCCCGACGCGGGGCTCGAACTCACGTACTGCAGGATCATGACCTGAGCCCAAGTCGGACGCTTAACCAAGTGAGCCACCCAGGCGCCCTGAGCAGTTTTATTTTTGAAGTCACAGGGTGTAATTTTCTTCATGTTTCTTGTGCTTGGGTCTGTTGATTTTCTTGCATCTGTGGGTTTATAGTTTTCATCAAATTTTGGGATTTTTCAGCCTTTATTTCCTCAAATAATTTTCCATCACTGCTTTTTCTTCCCCTCTTTTAGAGGCTCCATTACCCATACATAAGGCCATTTGAAGTCGCCTCACTGTTCGTGGATTCTTTTTCCCCTTCCCTCTTTTTCTTTACCTTCCTTTTTTATTTATTTTTTCTTTTTTCCTTTTTCCTCTTGGTATTTCATTTTGGGCAGTTTCTGTAGCTATGTTTTCAAGTTCATGAATTTTTTTTTTTTTTTTTGCAATGTCTAATCGGCCATTGATCACATACAGTGTATTTTTTATCTAATAGTTTTTATTTCTAGAAGTTCAACTTTGTTCTTTTTATATCTTCAGTGTCTGTACTTATCTTTTGAATGCACGGAGTCCAGTTATAGTAATAACTTTGAAAAAGTGTCCTTTCCTGCTAATTCTAACATCTGGGTCAGTTCTGGGTTGGTTTCATTTGACGGTGTTCCCTCCTCATTATGGACCATACTTTTCGTCATTCTTCGCCTGGACGTCTTTGACTGGGTGCCAGACGTTGAAAACGTACCATTTGGAGGCTGGATATTTCTGTGTTCCCATAAGTACTCTTGGCCTTTTTTTCTGGGGTACAGTTGGCTTCCTTGGAGATCGTTCGATCCTTTCAGGTTTTGCCTTTATGAAGTGTTAGGTGTGGTGGAGAGCTCCAGCTGAGACCCGTCATCCCCACTGCGGAAGCAAGACCTTCTGAGAACCCTGCCCAGTGTGCCATGACTTCCGGGTCTCCCAGCCTGGCCAATGGGAATGAGCACCGCTCCTGTCCCATGTGAGCCCAGAGCCTCCCGCCCTGTCTTTTCCTGGGTCTTTTCCTGGCCTGGGGACATTTCCTTGCACTTGGCGCACCAACCTGTGCTCTGCTGTGCACCCAGAGGCCCCACACGCTTCTCTGTTCCTCTGCCTTCTGGACTCCAGGACTCCTGCTATGTGCCTGTCCTCCCCCCCTCCCCCTTCAGCCCTGTGTCCTCACTGAGGGGGTTCCTGGGGTTGCCAGTCCCTCTCCCTGTACCCGGTCCACCTTCTCTCAAGGCAGTGACCTGGGCAGTTATGGGGTCCACACCCTTTGTTTCCCGTCTCAGGGACCACTGTCCTTGGATCTTGAAAACCATCGTGTTATCATTATATTTTGTCTGCATTTTTGGTTGCTTCAGGTAGGAGCATAGATTGGTCCCGGGTGCCCCATCATGACAAGAGCGGAGGCCAATCAGACCATACTGGGATGTGATCCTCGACTCCGCCCTCCACTGCCCTCCTTCCAAGTCAAAGTACTTGCAGCATCTGTCCTGCTCTGTCCCCTCTTCCACGGGGGCTGAATGACGGGCGTCACAGACGCCGCTCAGAGTCCACGCGACCAGGCCCTGTGCCGAGTGCCCCAGGAGTGTCGACCAGGGGGGTGGAGCCATCCCCCAGGTCGAGGTGGGGGCTGGGCCACAAGCAGCAATGTCTCCCCGGAGGTGGAACCGCGGTGAAGACGAGCCTCCGGTGTGACTGCTCTCGGCCAGGGCAACCCCCCCCCCGCCCCTGAGCAGGTGAAACCCTGAGGCTGGCCAACAAGGAGAGCCCCCCAGCCCAGAGGCACAGCCAGGTGCCCTCAGGCCCGGGATCCCCAGTGAGGGGTGGCGGTGCCGGGCAGCGAAGACGGCTCAGGTGAGGGCCAGGGGGACAGAGGAGCCGGGACGGTGGGCAGGGAGCGTGAGCTGGATACGGCCGTGGCCTCTGCCAGCCCTGCCCGCGTGGGGGGTCTGCTGCAACAGTCCTCATGGTGCCCGGCCCAGGACCAGGGAGGGAGAGACCCGGGTTCTCCTGTCCCTCCCTGGCTCAGCCTGCTTCTCTGTCCTTCCCAAGGCGAGGATGGCCGGGTTTTGAAGATCTCGGCTGGCGTCAGGTACGTGCAGCTTCCGGCCTACTCAGAGGTCAGCTTTTTCAAAGTGGACAAGGACAACCCGGAGACACCCTTCCAGACCCCGTTGTGAGTATGGGCGACCCCGGACGCCCGTGTGGGGTGGGAGACAAGGAGGAATGGCCCAGAACTACTCGACCCGGGCCCGTCCGCACGTGGCTCCCACACCAAGGACTCTGAGGGCACTGGGGACACAGTAGTGACCACCAGACACGACATGCTCTGTCTAGTGGAGCAGGAGCGAGGACAGAGGGCCAGGGGGAGGTGGGCTGGGGCTGCGGCGTGGTTCCAGTGGTCCCGGACACACCGTCTCCCCCCCCCCCACCACCGTTCCCTGCTTCCCACCACGTTAGTCTCCGAGTGGTCACCTCGTCCCCTCCTCCCTGGAAGGACCCTTAAGCCACTGTGTCCCCCACAGCCAGGTGTCCCTCTCAGCTTGGCGTCCGGCAAAGCCCAGTCCCACCTGTCCCCTTTGCAGTGGCTTTGAGTGCATCGCCTATCCTCTGTGGAGCCCCAAGTCCGGGGCCTTGGAGCCCAGAGCTGCCCTGGAAAGTGCCAGAGGAGATCCACTGCTCCCCAGGGGAGACCGGGAGCCAGCAGCGGCATCAGACACATCTCGAGGCCAGAGGGACATCCCCGGTGGCCCTCCCGGTGAGTGGAGCTGACCAGCTGGTTGGCGGTAGCTTACGTGAGTGCTTCGGGGTGTGTGGGCTGATGGCGGGCGCCTCAGAACCTGGGCAGGAAGAAAATAAAGTTGACCCTTGAGAACTCAGGCACAGTGGCCCTGGAGGGGAGAGAACGTCCCAGGAAGACAGTGCCCAGACCCGAGCAGGCCGGTCGCCATTGCTGTGGGTTACAAGGCAGGCTGGGAGCTACCGCCCTGGGCACCAGACCCCTCAGGTGCACGTTCTTACTGTGTGAGCCCAGAGCCCGTGGTGGGGCTGGGGCACGGCAGTCCGGGGACCGCCATGGCGGCCGTCCTGCCCTCGCCACATGCACATCTGGTCACTGCCGGCTGTCTTGTTGGTGCACAAGAGCCTGGCGGTGCGGTGTGGCCCCTGGGCAGAGGGCCTCGGGCCCGTTTCTGCATCTGTCAGACCTTGGCGGTTTGCCTCGGCCACTGTCACCAGGAGGTCTGTGGCTGGATGGGAGCGCGCCCTCGTGACAACCCCCACCCGCCCGGGACAGGCGTCTGTAGACCTAACGGTCGCCAGCGTTTGCCTGGTTTTCCGGCTGGTTCCGCCTCTGCCCGGAGCACACAGCAACTCCACATGCACCTGGCCCCACGGCTCCTGGTGCCTGACAGCTGCTGCCGTGGATGCCTGGCCCGGCTTCTCCATGGAGTTCTCTGGAACCACTGCCGGAAGCAGAGCACTGGAGCTCCGGAGGTAAATCAGAGTTTAATCTCTGCAGCTCACCGTGTCCGGGGACCCCGGGTCCCACACAAGCTGATGCAGCCCCACCGCTTACGTCCTAATGGGGGGAGCATGTGCGTTACCGGAGGCGTCCCAACGAGCGTGGCTGTGGGTCCCACCTGGTCCCCTAGCCACGGGAAGCAGTTGCATCAGGTCCTGTGGACCAGGGCACGGTCATCAGCGGGACTCCGGGGTCCCCACCGGGCAAGTTCACGCACATGTTAACCGCGGGGACCTTCACGTTCTCCTTAGCCCTTGAAGAGGGGCCGGTCCCCCATCAGGACCCCAGCCCTGGATGCCGCAGGGGGTGCTCCCAGGTCACAGCAGAACGGGGAGACTAGTGTTCTGCACCAGGGCCCGGGCCGGGCCCTCTGTGTGGGGGTGCCTCACACCCCAGCGGCCGGCGGGGGCCCCGAGGCTTGTGGGGGGAGGCCCGGGGGGCTGGCCACGACCCCGCGTCTGCTTCCCACTCGGTTTATAGAAGCAACTTTACACCAAAGGGCAGAATAGGTCTCATGTTTCTGCGTAAAAACACCCTCTGGGCGCCACACCTTCCACCGGCAGGGATTTCAGAGCCTGTGATGAGGTCTCCGTGGAAACCCGGCCGGGAAAGGGGGGCCCACGTCCGCGCCCGGGGGGTTTGGTGTGGGCGGCCCGGGCACACAGCGGGTTTGGGGTGCTCACCGTTCGGGAGCGGGCCTCACCCTGTGCTCACGGGGCTGGTGTCCGGCTGCCGACACGCTCAGAGACGTTTCCAGTTTTGCTAGGACGCGGGCGTGGAGCCGTAGAGAATCACCTTTGGGGAGACCGAGGGGAACACGCCTTGGGTCCTATGAGAACCGCTCGAGCTCTGCAGCTGGACCCGAGGCCCCGGGTCCTTTGCCAGGTGCCCTGGGGGCTGACCCGGGAGGTGGCTGCTTCTCTGCCGCTTTTTGGCCGAGCCTCTCCACACCTGTCTCCTCTTCTGTAAAGCGATGGTGAGCGGCATCTGCTCCCAGGACCGCCAACCCCTTCGTGACCCCCTCCCGTCCCCTCACAGGGTGGGGCGCCAGGGACACGCACACCTGGGTCAGGAGGGGTCGCCCGAGCCTCTCTGCAGGACACTGCCACTGCGTCCTGCCCGCTCAGCTGCCCCGGAGCACCCCTCGCCCCACGGGGCCCAAGCCCTCGGACGAGCTGGCCCGGGGTGGCCCTGGGTCATGGACACACTGGCCGGCCGTCTGCAAACAGGAAATGAAGTCAGTGCAAATTTGCTGCCACAGGTAGGATAGGAGTCGGCCGTGAGAGAGAAAATCCCAGATAATCACAGCTTGACCAGGGGAGCTCCCTCTGTGGGGTCCAGGAGGCGGCAGCTGCGGGGCAGCCGGGTGGTACCTGAGACCCGCGTGGGAGTGGGGAAAACCGAAACGGCCGGGACACGGAGCTGCTTGAGCGGGAAAGAAGGAAGTCTTTGTTGTTGTTTTAACCAAAGCGGCTCATTCTGTGACTCTCTGGGGACAGACAGCCTCCACTTATTCTGAGCGTTATTCCGAAAGAAAGCAAAATTGTGTCGTCGTGTGGCAGCCCCCACGCATACAGGGAACACGGAGCGAACCTCCGTGTTCTCAGAGCAGCCCCGCCTCCGGGTCCCTGCTCCTGAGCTCAATCTCGAGCCCCCTTCCGACAGCACAGCGGCGGCTTCAACTCCATTGAGGTTCGCTTCTCGTGTGGATGTTCAGAGGCTGGGGTGCCGTCCCCCATGGTCACCGGGGCCCCTGTTTCTGTTTCCTGTGCCGCTGCTCTGTCGCCCTTCCTGCGTCATCTCGTGGCCCTAGAAGGTTGCACAGGCGCCAGTCGTCGTGCCCCCTGTTCCCGGCAGCTGGGAGGGGGAAGCATGAGGAGCCAGGGCCCTCCCTTTTAAGCCGCGTCCCTTCTAAGAACGTGCCGTTGCTTCCACGTCGTCGGCCAGAACTTGGTGACGTGACCGCACCAGGCCTCGAGGAGACGAGGAACGCAATGTGCCGGCCAAGACCGGGCTCTGTGGCCGGAGAACCAGGGGAGGATGGCCGTTTCCGTCAACCGGCACCTTTGCCTGACAGTCTGGACGCCGCGTGAGCAAACCCACCGGCAGCCAAGGCCTCCGCCGCCTCCGGGGGCTGACGGGGAAGCGGGAGGCGGGTGCCCTCCCTCTGCAGCCCTTTGCAGGAAGGGTGTCCTACGCGCGCCGCGCCCCCGTAGCCCTCGCCCTCACGCCCCGGCCCCACCACGGGACTGAGAGGCAGTGACGAACGGGCTTCGTAAAACCGGGGCTGGAGGCGAAGACGCTCCTTCTGTGAGACCGGCAGGAAGTGAGGGAGACGGGGCCCCACGGCGGCGGGAGCTGACGAGGCACCAGGGCGCGGCGGCCCCGTGGCGGGCTCAGCTGGCACCTTCCGGCGCGGCCTCGCGCA
The DNA here is from genome assembly GCF_014898765.1 of Herpailurus yagouaroundi. Lineage (NCBI taxonomy): Eukaryota > Metazoa > Chordata > Mammalia > Carnivora > Felidae > Herpailurus > Herpailurus yagouaroundi. The sequence continues at coordinate 1,179,114 of NW_024412388.1, read as the reverse complement.
CGCCCCCCGGGGACCGGCTTCTCGGCTTCCTCCTCACCCCTGCAACGGGCGGTTCAGGACATAAACCCTCCAAAAGCCTGCTTTCTAATCACACGAATAAGTGAAACGAGCAGAGAAAGTACTTCCCGGAGGCCTCGTGTCGCCACGCGGGGCTCAGGATCCTCTACTCCCTTTGATACGAACTATGTCAGCCGCCTCATGGTTTTTAACTTCCGAGCACTTTGCTTTCCGTTGAGAAGAAAAGACGATTTCGTAGGCGTGGACCGGCGCCAGGCTTCCCGCAGCCTTTGGTGACGTTGCAGCCCCCACGTGGTAGCAACAAAGCTGATAATGATGTTCGGTTCACAGAGATTTTTATATTTAGACGCTTAACCTTCTGTAGTTCCCGCCCTCGGCCTTAAGCGGGATGCCCTTTTGTGCTGATCGCGTCAGGGGGGCGTCCGCACGCCCCCTGGCAGTGTGAGCCCTCGGAGTCCTGCCGCAGGTGCCAACAGTGGCTGCAGGGACACCGGCAGGCGGGCCACTCGGCCCAGACAATCCCCGTAAATTGGATTTGGGAACCCGATAAAGCCCTAGCAGGGCGAGAACCTCACGTTGCGTGCGCGCGTGTGTGCGTGTGTGTGAGTGAAATGCACAAAACCCTCCCAGGAAATGTTTCCAACTGATCTGAGTGGTCCCTCTTTTCCATTCGTTGAACACATGGTTCCGAGCATTCATCAGATGCGGTCTGCGAAGAATCATCCCTAATTGTAAGATGATTTTAAAAATCAAGGTGCCCTTTGCTGCTAATGCAGTCTTGCCAATAAGCGACGCAATGTATAGCAGAGAACTTCTGGGAATTTCATTGCCTTGGGGGGGGGAGGGGGGAGGTAACGCATTTTAATATTAATTGTCTATGGTTAATTATGGCGGCGTAGCTACCATGAAAGATCCTTGCTTTTAAAGGGAAATCTGTGCCGTGAATTTCCTGTGGAGGAATCCTATGGGGGGGGGGGGGGTCGTCCCAGACAAGTACAGGAAAATCCTATGGTGCCTGCAGGCAATGCCGTGAGCAGGAGATACACTTGCTCATCAGGGGCTGCGTCCGTCTGAAACCCTGGGGGTGGGGGGGCCACGCGATCTGAGACCACAGCCCGCGGAGTGAGCCCCTCCCACAGCCTTGGCCACCCTCCCCAGCACCTCTCCACCTGCCGCTCATGGGTCCTGGGGCTGCGTGGGCACAGCCACAGGGCAGGAGCCCCAGGAGCACCCCCGGGACCCCTAACAGCAGATCTCCGGGGGGCCCCAGAGAGAAAGGAGGGAGGGAGGCTGGCCTGGGCTTGCGTCAGGTGCCGAGATCTCGCGTGGTGGCCAGCCTGCGCCCACATGGATGTGCCTGGGGTGGCGGCTGCGAACACGGCTCTAGAAGGCACGGATGTGCCTTCAGCAACCCAGAACCAGCTTGGATTTCTCTTCGCCCCTGACCACGGCCTCGGAGGCCTGTCCCCCCAAGGGGGTCTCCATGCTGACACTGGCAGTGAGGATGCCCTGCCCCAGGGCAGGGTGGGCCGGGGTGGGTGCCCTTCCCTGTGGCCTAGGGACAGGCCCCAGACCGCTTAGGGCCACCAGGCCGGCCAGGGACGGAGACTTCGTCTGTGTCTTCGTCTGCCTCAGGCTCAGCCTCTGACAGTTGAGCCACAGAGGGGAGGGGACGTGTCCCACCTCGCCAGCTGCCCCTGTGCAGCCTGCGCTGGGGCCCCTGCTGGGACCTGCTGGCAGGGGCTCCCAGTCTCCTGTGGTCAGAGCCCTGCTTGCCCGAAGCCTGGCCCTGGGGGCCCTCCTGGGGCGGTTTATGCCACTGTCTCTGTCCCCTGGGAGTGGGTGTCAGGCCCCTGCATGAGCTGGTGGGGGTGGGGGTCTCTCCTGGGACAGGGTGCAGCCCCTGGGATCCAGGACCCACTTCAGGCAGGGGATTCAAGGAGGGCGGGAGGCCAGGCCGGCACCCTGCTCTCTGACCTGTCCAGGGTCCCCTGGCCAAGTTTCTGGGGAGGGGTCTGCTGGAGTCTCTGCTCCTGGGCGGTGGTGGGCGTGGGGCAGGCCTGGCCCAGGCCCCATGGCAGGGCAGTGTGAGGACAGGGAGCCTCTGGGCACCCGGCACCACCCCGAGGAGCTGCCCATGGCCAGCCAGACATGCAGGTGTGGGAATTGGCCGAGGGTCAGCCTGGGACTGAGGGCCCGTGGGCCAGGCGTGTGCTGAGCGTGGGCCTGCGTGTGTAAGCACCATTGTGTGGCACCCTGTGCATCTGTGTGCACATCTCCCGTGTGGGGGGTGTGTGTAAGCGTGTGCCTGCACCCCTGGTCACGGCCGGCTCCTTAGTGCCCAGCCCCTCACAGCATGCTCTGCTGGTGGGCCGCAGGCCCCTCGAGGCCTTTCTGGAAGCCTCACGACCAGCTTCCTTCTCCTAGTAAAGGCTGCTGCCCGCGGCGCGTCTCCCCCGACGGCAGCTCCTAGAGACACAACAAACCTCCTTTCATCGCTCCCAGAAAGAACACGGGGCCGTGAGTTCTGTCTTGCTGGGATCAGCACAACCCCGGCCCAAGGCCAACTCCAGCCCTCGTGGGAGGCGAGCTTCGGGGTCCAGAGACCCCAGAGACCCCGGACTGGCCGGGAGCCCCAAGCCACTGTCCCGGCCTGTCCTGCCGCTGTCCGCACCTGCAGGCGGCCCTCTCCGTTGGAGAGCTGCCACGCTCCAGGCCCGCTTATGGGCCCCGAGGCCTCTGCCCAGGTCTGTCCCGAGAGCCCCCAGGACTGCCTTGTGTGTCGCCCAAGTAGACAGCCCCAGGCGCAGCCTCCCGGCCGATACCTGCGCAGGAACCAAGCTGGAGGTCAGCTGCGGTGTCCAGACCCCGCATCCCCAGGGTGGCTCCTCTGCTGCTTTCCCGCTGGATGAGCAGGAGACCCCTCAGGGGAGCCCTGTGTGGTGTCAGGCTGCCTGCCTAGCCCCGTAAGGCTGGTGTCCCCGTTGGTCACCTCGGGGGCAGCCTGGCCTCGCTCTGCCCAGCCAGGCATAAACAGCCTGGCTGCCGGAGGCTCCCGGAGTCGAGGATGAGGGGACATCAGAGACAGGCTCAGGAAGAACCCCAAATCAGTGCCTCCCCCCCGTCCTGCGGGTTTGACCACAGAATCCCGGCCCCTTTCGAGTCCTTTTTGCGATTCCAGCACAACTGAGCCCAGGAGCCAAGCCTGGAGGTAACGCATGCCCTCGGGGTCGCAGGAAGTGTCTTGGCATTTCTGTAAGGAGGAGGCTTTAACCACTTTGCAGAGCACACATACAGCCCCCTTCGGAAGGACGCATGTGTAGAAGAGGGACGGGGCAGTGAGTCTGAGCATCCAGAAAGGACATGGGCCAACGGGGACCGTGGCTTTGTATCAAATCCATTTTCTACGCTTCAGTAAAGGGAGGGAAGGCGGGCACCAGGTTCCTCGTCAGGAACGGTGCTGTGGCCCCAGACACCGGCCCTGCCGAGCTCAGCCCGAGGGACCAGGGTCCTGGTCCACCGCAGCCACCACAGGGCATGGGGCTTCTAAACACCTGCCCGGCCAGGCCGGCCATGAGCTGCCTGCAGGCCTGGCTCTCACACGGGCTCCTTGGGAAACTCATGGATTCGAAAACCTCTGGATAGAAACCTGAACCAAACCCTGCCCGCAGGCGGGGCCTCCATCCTGCAGCCCAGATGGGGCCTGAGACACCCCACACGGGGATGCCTGTTTCTGGGCTGGTCCCCAGGGCGCCTCCATGCTGGGTGCAGACCATGCGGACACATCCAGTCGAGGTGGAGCAGAAGCACCTGGAAGGTCCTGCCCCGTGGTCACGTCGGGCCAGCCCTCGCCTCGGGCCCGGGCGCCCACTGGACAAACTGAGTGGTGGGCGAGG
>NW_024412388.1:1151366-1175057 GCF_014898765.1 Herpailurus yagouaroundi | reverse complement strand
CCCCCCCCAGCCCTGCCCAGCATTCACGCTGCCTCCTCGCCCTCTGGGCCATGGAGACCCCGGCCCCGCCAGTCCTCGCCGAACAGGCCGCTCTGCCTTTGGAAGGTAGCAGCTCCTTGGCCGGTTGAGCCTCTGCCCTAAAGACTAACGCAGTGTGTCTGGTCACCTCCACGTGAGACGGCTCTCGGCCCCTTAGGGCCGATAACATTTTATTTTTTTCTTCATATAAATGAAGAAAACATTCCAGCCTGTGGCTGGCTCTCCGCCCCGGGCCCCCTGGCGGTCGTTTGACGGTCGCGGCCCGGCCTGCGCAGCCTTGTTTACTCGGGCCGCGCTCCGCCTTTGTCTCCGCGTCCTACACAGGTGATTAGGGAGTCTAATTGAGTTGGCTGTAAAAAGATAATTAATCGACATTTCCTCCCAGAGAGGTCAAGCGCCGATCTCCCCGCGGTGCAGCCTCCCGTTACCAGTCGCCCCCCACCCGCCCCCCCAGACGCAGCAGTGACCTTTATCTTGCTGATGATTAAAATCGACATAGAGGCCTCGGAAATAACTCCTGGGAGCTGGGGTCGGCATCTCTGGGCAGGGGCCCTGCCTCGAGGGTCAGCCAGGCTGGCCAGTGCCCCCCTAGAGAGGCCAGGACCAGCTCCAAGGGCCCCTGCAGGCCAGGGCGGGACCCTCGCCCCAGAACGCTGTCCCCATGTTGTCCCCAGGCTGAGGAGAACAATGGGTCCCCTGAGACTCTGGTGCGTGGTGAGGCAGCTCTCTCGGAGGGTGGGGGGCTCCAGCCAGGAGCGCGGCCGGGAAGGGGGATCTGCTCCGCCAACAGGGCAGACAAGGTGAGGAAGGGGCCGCAGGAAGGCGTGAGTGTTGGGGGTGCACATGGCCACCCCGTGACAGCAAGATGGATGGTGGCAGGGCCAAGGCCACCGGGACACGACACCTGCAGCAGTACCCCGGGGGCAGGGCGTGAGCAGAGGCCAGAGGGGCCAAGCGTCCAGAGGCTCAGTGTGGCGGCCCGGTCGTGAGCTAGGACGAGACGTAAGGAGTAGCCAGTGCGGCTGGCCCCGGAAGTCCTGTGGCCACAGGGCATGGCATGTGCTCGGACGCAGGAGGAGGTCAGTGGGAGTTTGGGGCTGGGGTTGGGGGGGGGGGTCTCACCCAGTGGTGAGTCCCTGTGCTAGGTGTGAGGCTGGGCCCTGTGATGGCGGCTGAGGGGAGACCAGGATGGGGGGACATCGGTGATGTAGTCCACGTTTCTGGTCGAGCGAGCCGGAGTTGGGGTAGGAATTGGGTCTGGGGGGCAGCACATGCAGGTGTCCGCAGGGAGCGGAGGTGGGTGACTGACCCGAGGAGGCGGGAGCTGGGCGAATGTGGTGGACACCCCCACGGGCAGCAAGGTGCCCACCCAAAGGGGCACAGACGGGGGAGAGAAGAGACCGGCCTCCAGCAGTGGAGGTGGGGGGTGGGGGTCAGCTGCAGCCACTGGTGCCCAGGCAAGGTGCACCGATGTTAGGGCCGAGGACAGCGGCCCCCCGTTGTGGGAAACCCAGATTCTCAACAAACCCTGTGGAGCCCTGGGCTGCGGGCCCCCCTGCTCCGGGACAGAGGGCACTCTGAGAGGACGCACTTCTAAGTGGATTTTAAACTCCTAAGCCGACCAGAGAGCCCTGCTCTCTTTCAGTGGCCAAGCAGGGTCCACAAGGTCTCTCCCCGACCTTCCACGATGGGCTGGGGCACAAGCTGCATAGGAGGCTTCTGGCCTGGCCGGGACACCACCCACCCCACAAACGCCCTGTGCTGCGGTCCACACACGGTCGGGGTGGCTGGGGACGGCAGGAGGCCTGACCTTTTGGGACATCGCACATGCAGGGCAGAGACAAGCTGAGGGACCGCTTGGACGCACGACCTGAGAAGCCACGGTCCAGCTGAGACACGGAGGCAAAGGAGGCCACCGGGCCGTGTGCAAAAAGAGAGGCCGACGCGCGGGGCCCGAGCACGGCCAGGCTGCGGCGACAGCGTTGTGATCAGCCCAGGAGCCCCGCGAGAGCAGCTCTAGCGGGAAGAGCTGGGGCTGAATTCGGGGGGCACAGGACAGGAGCGGCGGCTGCAGGCTGAGCCCCAGTTCTGGGAAGGCGGCGTCACATCTGAGACTCGGGGATGGCCCGAGGAGAGGGGGTGGTCAGGTGCACGAGTTCCACGTGGCACTTTGTGGGGAAGGGGCCTCGGCGCCCAGAGGCCTCCTGGGCCCCAGCGGCCCAATCTCGGGGACCCCTCCTCGCACCGCGGACGTGCCACCGCTTTGGTTTAAGCCCGTTGGTGTTGGGTTTCTCTGGCTTTCGACCAAAAGGGGTCTCGGAGCCGCTTCTCGTCCGGGGACGATGAATGGCAGGAGGTGATGGAGAATGTCAAGCCTGTGGCTGAACCGAACTTGGTCGTCCACGCGCCTACCGGCCACGTTGGGTGACATGGTGTTAGCGGGCAGGCGGGGAGGCCAGCACCGCGGCGCTCTCTGGGCCGGGGCTCCTCACCACGGGGCTGTGACCACAGAGCCCCAGCCCTGACAGGCCCTGGGAGTCCCGTGAGGATCCGCGGGCAGCTGCTTGGTGCCGGGTCGGTGCGTCGGGCTCCGTGGTCGTTGGGCCCCTGAGCCCAGGGAGGCGACGTGCTCCGGGCCCCATGCCCACGTCCCCCAGCCACCCCCGCCCAGGGAAACTGGCACATTTCAGGTCGGGTCTGACGCCGCTGCTGTCGGAGGCGGGCGCTGGGGACCCACTCCTGCACGGTCACCTTGGCAGGGGTATTAGGACACAGAGCCGGGGCCTTCGTTGGCCGGAGGCGTCGATAACAGACAACTGGTTCCTCTCAGGCCCGCTGGAAACCGTCGCTGCGCTCAGAAACAGAAATCATGCCGTCAGCAACGCGGTTCACAGTCGTTGCCTAGGACATAAATAGTGTGGGGACAGCAAAAGCTAATGGAGAGAAGGACTTTAGTTAAAGAATGTCCTTGCAGAAGGAAAGACTTTACTTTTTATAATGCGCCATAATGATGACATTAAGACCCCTCTGAGAGAAATAATTCCCTACCTGTAATTTGGAAATACTTCTGGGGCCCGTAGGCATCTCTCCCTGCAGAAGTTGGGCTCCAGGGAAGGGGACTTAATGCCTACGGCCCCTGGGCCCCATCCAGGGCACGGATGAGAGACGCCCTCCACCCACTGAGCTCCCCCCATTGGCGGGAGCGTCCAGCCCGCCTTGTCCACCTCCAGCTGTCCCCACGGCCCCATCCAGCCCCCTCCCTGCGGTTCGACCAGCTCCTGCTGGTGGCTTCTCCCTGTGTGAGAGCCGGCAGGGACCTCAGGACAGAGGTCAGTCAGGAGAGCTGGGAGCCCAGCCCCCACAGGATAGCGGGTCCCGACGCACACGTGTCTGGGTCAGTGCCGGTGGCCCTCACCAACCTCACGACCCCGTCTCAGCAGCCAGCTTTCTGTGCAAGGGACAGAAGGAGGGGACAGCCAGGGCTGTAGGTCCATTGTCCAGTGCGGCGGAGCCTGGGGAGGGGACCACCAGGAGACGCCCCGTCCCACCTCGGGACACCGGGAGGGGAGGAGTAGGGAAAGCCAGGATGGACAGGGTCCACGGTGGGGGTACCTCCTGCAGGGCCCAGCCCAGCCTGGAGGATTTGGGGGTCTCCTGGGGGGCTCTCGCCCCTTGTGGGGGCTGGTGGCTGCCAGCGGCCCCCATGTTCCACACTCTTCCTGGACCTGGTCCGACATCACCTTAGCATGCAGCCATGACGTAGAAATGTCCTTCTCTGGGTCCTGACCTGGCGCCCAGGGCCTCAGGCAATGGGCTGTGTGGTAGGAGACCCTCCTAGCCCCAGGGCACCAGCCTGCAGGGCTCTCAGGGTGGACCCCAGGTGAGGGGGCGTCAAGAGGCCGGGGCCCCAAAATACACCCACACGGAGCCTGCGTGGTGTAGAGCAGGCTGTGCCCCCTCCCGTCCCCCCAGCCACACGGCCAGTGCCCCGGCCGGCCGAGCTACAGAAGCTTTGCGTCAGGGGCCGTGTGACAGGTTCTTTCCCATCTTAGCTTTGTGCTGTTTGAGGGATGTTCTGTCCTTCACCTTCCAGGAGAAGCCTGGGGATGCGAGCCCCACTGTCCTGAGGACTGCAGGCGAGTGGAACAAGGTTGTGCCCGGTTCTCGGACGTCTGCCTTGGGCCCCCCCCCGCCCGGGTACAGCCCCGTCCTCTTCCTGGACGGCCCCCGTGAGGTATGGGCAGGGAGACACCCCCCCTCCCCAGGGCTCTGTCCACACGGTGCCCGGCACCGAGGCCCATGTGCTGGTTGCCCCTCTGAACCCTCCCCCACTGCTCCTTCCAGAAGGCAGGTGGCAGGCCCAGAGGGGGCCTGGGCCCCGGCAGGACGCCCACCACGCAGGACCCGCCAGAAGGCAGCAGGTAGGAGACACTGACCGACTCAGGGCATTCGGGGGGTTTGGTCCGGCCTCGCCATCAGCGGGACCACAGGTGGGCCCCCCCAGGTGTGCGCTCCGTGCCGGGGCCGGGGTCCCGGTTTCCCACAGGCGGGCGAGCCTGTGACCCCCACAGGCATGGTCTCCGTCTGCCCAGGGACTGCACGCACTTCTGCGGCCTAGACGGCAGGAGAGGCCAGGCTCCCAGCCTCAGGGGAGCCGGGCCCTGGTCCAGGTTGGCGGAGCCGGGTGGCCCACGGAAGGGACGATGCTCCTCGATCGTGTTCGGAGGCCAGGAGGGACCCACAGGGTGGGCAGAGGCGGCCAGAGGCCCGCCACATACCTGCTGCGGGCCCGTGATCCGTCCTGCAGCAGACACACAGGTCGGGGCTGCGAGCCCCACGGTGGGGGCCGAGGAGACTCCACCCTGCCGGTACCTTGGCCGCACGCTCTTCCCAGCCCGGGGCCCTGCCAGGAGGAAGGCTGAGTTCCAGAGAAATCACTCCTGGCAACTGCTTGTGGGAGCAGCCTGTCCCCTGCCAGGCCGTGTGGCCCAAGGCTCAGGTGGGACTGAGCTCACCTCCCTGCCCCCCGGCACCCCCGGCACCCCCCGGCCTGTCCCCAACCCGGTTTGCAGTTCCGTGGGGACTCTGGGGGATGCAGAGCAGAGCTGGGGCCGAAAGCAGCACATCGGGAAGCTGTGGCTGGGACCCTGGGAGCCGGCCCGCTCTTAGAAGGCAGGAACCCTCCGTCTGCAGGCGGGGCGGGGAGAACGTGGCCCCTGGGGGAGGGGCGCCAGGCCTTCGAAGACGCCCACCTGCTGGCAAGGGCAGGCCTCTGACCCTTGTGTGTAGCCTTGTCATCAGCCCGGGGGAGGGGGGGCAGTGGCCAAGGCCAGCGTGCCCGGGGCGCCTCTTGTGGCCTGGGACACGCACATCTCTCTTCACGCGGTCTGCTCCGGGGCACCCGTCGAAATAGCCTCACAAAAGAGCAGAGGCCTGTGGGCACAGAGCCAACGGCAAAACCCTAGGAAAATAAGGCATTGAGTAGAAACCGGAGGAGGGCCCGAGGCATCCGTCCTGAGCCGCCGCAGCCTGCGGACGTTCCGCAGTTAGATTGCTCATCAGTGACGCCAGCGGGCGTGGGACGGGCCGGGACACCCGGAGGCTGGCACAGTATCGGCAGGCTGACAAGCCTTTGATCCCACTGGCGAGGCGGAGCTGGGACGAGCTGTTTCCAGGGGAAGGTGCCACCCTGTGTCGTTCTGAGTCACGGTTTGTGAATCAAATATGAGGCCCGCTTCACACAGTAAGTGGAGAAGCACAGACTTTAAGAAAAAAAAAAAAAAGCCAAGATCCCGCTGAACGTTGACACGCCACACTCAGCCCGCGCTTCGGTCGCGGGCACGCACGTGTGACCCAAAGCTGCAACGCGCGCGGAATAACTCGCGTCGACACGCACAGACCCATCCGTGCCTGGGGCAGAGTTACTGCTTCCTTTTGTAACGGGGGGGGGGGGGGGGGGCAGCTGGAGGCTGTGGGACGAGGAACCGTCTTCCTCCGACACAGACAAGGCCCTCGATGTCTGGTTTCTCCTGAGGGCAGGAGGCAGCGCCCACTCATTCTGTCGGTTCTGGTGCTTGAAATTCAGTGTCCTCGTCCCGGGGTCCTCGCCATCCCAGGAGGGCTCTGCTTGTGAGCCGGTGCCCGTGGCCGGGGCTCCAAGGTCTTCCGAGTAGAGGACCCCAGCAGGGATGGCTTTCAGTGGGAACTCAGGGGCTCGGGCCGCCCCACCCCAGGGCCCGTTTGCAGGCACAGGTCTGAGCAGTGACGCGCAAAGCTCTTTGTGGCCACCGAGCGCCCCCCAGAGCCCACATCCCCTGCCCCGTCACAGGGTCCATGTGGCGCGTCACCTGCCTCAGACCCCACTGCCCAAACAACCACTTTCTCCAGGGCCCCTGCTGTGTGCCCCCGAGGCCCCCTACCCGATCTGGGTGTCTTGTGGCCCCCCCCCGAGGCCCCCAGCATCTGCCCCAGCACCCCCTACCAGTTCTGCTGCGGGGATGTGGACCGTCCCCATGTCCCCCACCCCCCCCCCCCGGCTCCTTACTCTGGTTCAGGCACCAGCATCCCACACCAGCATCCAAACCTGGCTCTTGACCCCAAAAGCCCACCTTTTAGAATCCTAAGAAAACCATCCTTTCTAGCAACCGAGGCGGACTCGGGCAGATCAGGGGCCCCGGACCTCCCCCTGGGTCTGGTTTGCATTCAGGTAGGCCCTCTCGGGGTCTCAGATGTGTGGCTCCGGTCTGGCCCACCCCCAGGGTCAGGGTGTTTGCAGGGCGGTTGCCTCCACGTGAATGGGACCGGGGGGACCAAGATGCCTCCTGACACTCTGCGGAGCCCTCGGCTGCCAGGTCCCGGGTTGGGGCTCTCGTTTGAGAACGCCAGACCCACGGGGGAGGCAGGGGAAGGGAGGCTCTGGCACTCCCTGCCCCAAAAGTCCTTGCCCCTCTCCAGCCCCCACGTGGCACGCAACAACCTCACCCCTGCTGAGGATGGGCTGTGATGTCATCTCACAGACACCCCAACTTCCCGGGGAGGCCACCACTCGGACCCCACTTTCTGTAATGGGGAGCGGGCCTGCTGGGCCTGACCCAGCCCCCGAAATGGGGCACAGGGCCCTGTCGACTCTCCCCCCGGCCCCCACCCCCACCCCAGCTGCCTCAGGCAAACGCATGGACCACAGACCAGCCAGGCATCCCGGCCTAGAAGTCTGTGTTTCTGGTTGTGGGTTGACAGCCTGCCTCCCGGTCTAGAATGAGCCCCCCTGGAGGGCGGAAGGCAGGACCGTGGAGGCCAAAGGCCGGGAGGGGGCAGCCCCCTCTCCCCACCAGGCTCCACCTGCCTCCTCTGCCCCACCCCCAGCGACCCCAGAGCCCCCTCCCTGTTGCACGGTTCCCTCCCACTCACTCAGATGAGATGAGATATTGGCAGAAGCCGGTGACAGACTGCTCCAAGCCTGCCTCCTGCCTGTCCCCAGTCCCCGGCCAGTCGGCAAACACGGTCCCCATGCAAGGTTCCCAAGGTGTTAACAATTTCCGTGGGGGCGAGGCGGGGGTGTGTGCAGATGGCTTCTGCCCGCACACCGCCGCCTCCCCGCGCCCAGGGTCCAGGGGCGCAGAGTGGGCCTGTGGGTGCCGGCACGGTCCAAGAGCTCCCGCAGGCCGAGGGATGGCGGGGCCACGGGGCTGACTTGAATGTCCGAAGCGGTCCGGGCAGCCGCCAGCCCGCCCGGGGTGACCCGGGTCAGCTTCAGGGTCGGCGGCAGCGTGGCCCGTGCCCACGTGCGGCCTCACGGACAGGGGCCGCCTCTGCGTCCTCGCCGAGCCTCCCGCCCCTGGTCACCTGTGTGCCCTGGGCTGCCCACCTCTGCCTGGTGACCCCCAGCAGCCACAGTCCACTAGTCGTTTGCTTGTTTATTCACCCTGCCCGCTGAGCAGCCCAGTGTAGACTTCCAGGAGGCTCGCCCAATGGAAATGACTGAAAAAGGTGCCTCCATACTCACAAAGATGAAGAAGGTCACGCCACCCTGTCATTTCAGAGCTGGCGGAGGTTTGATTTGCATAAGAAGGGAGAGAACTGGCTGCCTCCAGCTTCCAGGCGCAGTTCTGCGGTATCGTCAGTGACTGAGGAGAATCACCTTTGTGCATTTTGGCGAAGGGAAGGGAGGTGAAGGGTCACCCGCCAAGGCCGCTGGGCCCGCAGTGGCTTCTACCCTCCAGCACACGTGCTCTCACTGTTTATTCGTGGGGCGTGCCACCTGGGGAAGGGGGCACTTAGGTGCAGCCATGTGGTCCCGTCCCCAGCCCCCAGCCCTCTTGGAGTGCTTCACTACAGACCCCAGCGAGCCATGCTCAGCAGGGTCCCTGCTGGGAGGGCCCTGAGCCCTGTCCCAGGGGCCCTGAGCCGTGTCCCGGGAAATGGCATGAATCACGGCCCTGACTTCTTCCCTCAGAGTCTGGGACCTGACTTCCCACCTCCCCAGGGTCACGTGGGGGCTTTCCGTGTGGACCCCGCCTGGGGGTGGTCTGCAGATGGCTTCGGGGTTTGCGCACGGACCCCATCCTGGAGCAGAGAGGGGCAGTCGCTGGCCAGGCCCTGCGAGGAGCCCGGAGGCTGACCCTCTGTGCCCACGGCCCGGGGCGAGGCTGCATCCCCAGGGCCTGGGGCTGTGCTCCAAGGGCCCCAGCCGGGCCTGCCCAACTGGATCCGGCTGACCCTGGAGGCCCCTGCCCGGGGCATCTGCGGGTCTCGGCGGGGCCAGCCAGTGGTGGTCTCACGGGACAGCACCCAGGACCCAGGGCAGAGGAGGGGGCAAGGCAGGTGGACCCGTGTCCCCGGGGCAGGGTCATCGAGGAGCCCGGGATGGAGGCTTGGACAGCCTCCCCAAGAAGTCAGAGGCCTGCGTCAGGTGCTCAGCGGTCACCTGCGCGACCCTGCCCGGAGGGGTTGCCAGCACCAAATATCTATTCAAGTAAAAACAGTAATTGGCCCCATCTGTGTTGGCCTGGTGACTGATGAAGTGACTAATCGCGGAAGTCTTAATTAAACCCATTTTTCTCCGGGTGAGCAGGGGAGGGGCCGTGCCGGCCAGCACATCAGGCTCCGGGCTGGCCGAGTGCTGAGCCGGCAGTGAGCAGTCACGGGCAAGGTCGGCCCGAGGCCCCCACCCACCCCCGGGCAGACTGGCCGCCGCGTTGTGCTGTTACAAAACACGCACTTAGGGTTTGGGGGAGAATGCCCCGTTTCAGTGGAATTCTCACGGGCGGCTGGGCAGACTCACAGCCACATTTACACAACAGACTTCGTCTTTTGCAGCTGACACAACTCCACATCATTCAGGAACTGACGGGGCCCTGTGTCATGTTGTGAAATTCCGTAATATGCCAGGAATGTCTCCGCAGGAATGCAGCGAGAAGCGTGCGGTGGACAGCGGGCTCTCCCAGGGAAGAGCAGGGCCCTGGGCGGGGGCCTCCAGGGTCACCGGGGTCTCAGAGACGACAGGCTCAGGCTGGTGGCCTGTCCCTCGTCTGAGCACCAGGGGTGAGGGGGCGGGGGGGGGGGGGGCAGTGCAGGGTCCAATCGGGAAGGCCCTCGGATCAGCCCCTTGGCTCCTCGCCCGGCCCAGCCAGCTACTGCCCCGCGCTGCCCTACCGGTGGGGTTCACGCATCCCCTTCCCTGCACCACGGCCGCCTCTGGGGCCACTTCTGGGTGCCCTCCACCCTCTCTCCCTCCACTCCGTGACCTACACAGGGCTCAGCTCAGGAGACTGGAGTGCTTGCTTCGTTACCCAAAGGTCCGGGGTGAAGCCCTCAGCCCCTCCGCCCTGCGGCACCCCCTCCGGCTCACCTGTGCCCCCGCCCTGTTCTCCACACACAGCAACCCCCCGGCCCCCCCCCCCCCCCCCCCGCGCACCCCCCCCCCCCCCCCCCCCCCCCCGCCAGCCTTTGGCACACGCCGGCCCCTCAGCTAGGAAGGTCTTCCTCGGCCTGCGGCCTGCGTCACCAGGCAATGTGTCTGCTGTAGGGCAGCCCTGCTCCCAGGGGTGTCCCAGCAAAGTGCGGGGCCGGGGGGACGGGTAGCTTGATCTCAGATGAGCCCCACGGCAGCGCGGTGGGGGAGGGCTCCCAACACAAGAGGGAGCCAGGCAGAGGGCTCTGGTCCCCTGGGGACCTCGTCACCCCTTCCTTGGCCACCGGCCCCTGGCAGAGTGGGCCCGGCCTCCCCCCCCCCCCCACCACCGCCACCCCCTGGGCTAGAGGCTCCTCCGGGCATGTTCATGGAAAATCAGACATAGAGACTGATGGGTTTCTCTGCTTCCTCAGAAACTCTAAAGATGGAGAACTGAGCCCCGTCGTCCGAGCAGGAGTAATAAACGGAAGCAGGTGTGAGGCCCAGGCGGGAACAGCTGGGCTGATGGGGCGCCCTCACCCCACCCCACCCCCACAGCCCCACAGCACAGCACGACAGGCTGGAGGCTGGCGGCAGGCGGGGCCTTAACCCTTACACGCCCACACCTTCACGTCCCCTCCCCGCCCCGCCATCCGAGGCCCCCGGCCGCTCTCCCGCCTGTGCAAGCAGGGGCCTCACTTGCCGGGGCCACTGTGGCAGTGTGACCCCAGTGCCCCTGGGTGCCCCGTGGAGCAGAACACGCTCTGCAGAGGGGGAGCAGCCGGGGCTGCGTGCCCACGGCACCCCGTGTCTGTGTGCCCACGGCACCCCGTGTCCTTGCCCGTGGCCGTCACTCAGGACCCACAGCCCTGAGGCTCCTGTTTCCCAGGGGTCCCCCGGGAGTGGTGATGGTTTCCAGCTCAGCCCCAAATCCGGGCCAGCCGTGCTCCAACAATTAGCTGATGTTCTGATTTTGGAAATTCCTTATGGGCTCTGTGTGGGGGCCACAGAGAGCCCCGGGTCTCCCGTCCCACGTGAGCAGGTCGGGAGAGCCGGGCCGCTTCCCTGCGGACCACACGCCCTCAGGGTGGCAGTTGTCCCCAATCCCTGCCTTGACTGGCATTGGACTCCGTGGCTCCCCGGTTCCCTAAGCCGGCACATCCCATCGGTACCGGAGGACTGCCATGATGCCCACACGGCTGTGGGCAGAGGCCGGGACCCGGGGCCTTGACCTAGACGGCTCTGGGCGGGGAGCTCTCCCCGGCCAGGAAATGGGTGCCTTCTCGCCATGCTGAGCCCCAAGCAGACTGGTCCCCGTGCCCAGGTCAGGTCTCAGGGCCTCCACACCCCATGCCCTGCCCACATGCCCACCTCAGCCTGAAAAACTGATGACAGCCAGGGTCAGGACCAGGCCTGACCAAGTCGCGGGCCTGCTTCCCCAGCCCTCTAGCCCTAAGTCGGGTCTGTAGCCAACGGCCCTCCTCTGCCGGGCCACGGGGCCACCCTGCCCACAGCCCTGCAGGTCCCTTGGTGGGCCTGTGGGTGGACAGGCCCGGGTCGCACAGGCTGCCAGAGACCTTTGGCTCCCCCCAAGGGAACCCCTTTCTCTCGCCACCCACCGTGTGCTTGACTGCGGGGTCTTGACGTCCCCTCCCCAGCTGCCCCCCTCTGTTCAGCTGCCCAGGAAAGGGACGAGCGTGCACAGGTCGCCGGGTTCCTGTCCCACTGGGCCAGGGTCTGGCTGGGCGGCCTCAGGCTTCCTCTTCGATTATGGCTGTTTCCATAGCTCCGCCCACCTGGGCGTGCCCGGGCTGCTGTGGGCCTCGCCTCAGCAGTGGTTCTGCTGAGGGTCAGACATGCTGCTGGTAATTCCGGTGGGACGGAGTCCCGAGGCGTGTCCCTGGGGGGCTGCATGGTGTTTCAGCGCAGTCCTGAGAGACGCTTGTCCTGGAAGAGGTGAAGGCAGGAGAGCCTGCTGAGGTTGCTCGGCTCGGCTCAGACAGGACACTCTCGGGTCCTACGGAAAGGGAAAGGCACGGGTCAGGGGGAGCGGCAGGACCGGCGGTGCCGAGGGGAAGGCAGCTGGGTCTGTGGGCCCCTCAGGTATCTGATAGGAACCTGATAGGAACCTGCAGGTTACTTGTCGGCCCTGAAAGGAGGCTGTCCGGTCCCCTCCTCGTGCCAGCTTGGCCGTTGGTCCCACGGGTGAGGCCCGCCAGGCCTGATGGGGACCAGGAGACCCACCACGGGGACCTCGCCACAGAGTATTCACACTGGTCCAGGCCCCACCTCACAGCGACACAAGCAGTCAGGACAATATGCCCCTTGGGGGCCCTGGAAGGACAACCCCGACTAGCAGGCACACAGGCCTCACGCCCTGCCCTCCACTAGGAGCCCCGGCCCTCGGGCCACGGAGACACGAGTTGGGGCCATCTGAGCACCACGTCTCAGTCTGGTCTGTAAACGCGGGACCGTAAGGGGCTGGGTTTGCCCTCCCACAGGTAAACAGGTAACAAGCCGGATAAGATCCAGGAAACCATGGCCAGCCTTCAAGACACTGGGTATCAGGTGATGAAGGGGGAGCCCCTGAGAGGCCCCAGCTCGTTCCCAGAGCATTACCGTCTGTAGTGCAGGGAGGGGACCCGGCAGGCTCAGGGGTCCTCACGAGGGGAGAGAAGGAGCTGGGAGTCCCGGGAAGCTAAGGCAGCTAGAGTTTGCAGGAGGCAGCACGGGAGGGGGGAGTCCTAGAGATCTGCGGAGCGCGAGGAACGTGCTTGAACGTGCCAGGAAAACCAGCGAGAGGGTCACAGCAAGTCCTGCCCGGAGCTCACACGGGGCTGTGAAGAGTGCTCGGTCCAGGGGCCAGTCCGGAAGACCTCAACTCACAGGACGTCAGAAGAGTACTAAGTGGTGGGGAATAGTTAACCATATCTCGAACCCCACCTTGCAAGCCTTAAAGGCAAGACCCAAGAGGATCAAACCGTCTCTAAGTAACCAAACAGCATCAAGACTATAAGAATACAAAAGCAGCCAGTGGCCAAGAAAGTAGAATTCACAATGTCTGACATCTGACCGAAAATTACCAGGCACACAAAGAAAGCAGGAAAGTATAACCCATGATGAGGAAAAATGAACCGATCAAAGCTGACCCAGAAAGGACACCAATGGAAGAGCCAGTAGACGGCGGCGTGAGACGTCGTCACTGGATTCTGTGTGTCCAGCAGGGAAGACCGGCCACGCTCGGCAGACGTGAGGCATGAAGGAGTGGGCTCACCCACCAAAGATGATGTGCGTGGGCAGGGGTGGGCGGGAGGGGCGTGAACTTGCAGGCACAGCCACAGAAACCCCCCGGATGAAGCCCAGGGAGAGAAGCAGGGCTGAACTTCTTGAGCGGAGCGTTTTGAACTGCCGAACAGCTCCTCTCCGCCAAACACGCACGGAATCAGAGGCTCCCAAGTGCCGCAAGGGAAGGACGCGGCCGAAGAGACGGTCAAAGAAATAACGGCCACCGTGTTTTCAAACTCATCGCAAACTATAAACCTACAGATTCAAGACACAAGGAACCCCAAGCACAGGAAACATGAGGACAAGGACGCCAGCCACAGATAAAGAGAAAACCAGGCTGGAGCCCTGGGTCCCCAGCGCCGCCCGGCCCCTGGGTCCCGACTCTCCCAGCGCCCTTTTCCGCCCAGGAGGCGCCGGCGCCGGTTCCCAGAGGGGGCCTGTTCCCTCCTCTGGCTCTGACCTCGATTCCTGGAGGCTCAGCTCAGTGCCGTCTACACAGTCAGTGCCCAGTTAGTGTTCCTGCTGTCACGCTGCGGCCCAGGGCTCCCCGTGCACCCTCAGCAGGTGGCCTCTCGGGACCGCCTCCCAGGGCGCCGAGTCCCCACCCCGCGGGTCTGGGAGAACCGTCCGCTGATGAGTCGGCGCCTCTGGCCTCTCCTCACACCGAGACTCCCCAGCTGCTTCCCAGCTCGGCCTCCGATTTCTCAAGGCCCTGGGGGTTCTGTAAAAACTCTCAGGATTCTTGTAACCCCGTCTATTTCTCTTGACTCTGGCAGGCTGACAGACTCTGGTTATTCTTAGTGCTGAATTATTTATCCGCGTTCCCCTCCTCACCCACATTTCAGAATCTGTAACGTGGCTCCTGGGTCCCAGCCAAGGCCCATTTCCCCCCGCTCAAAATGAAGTAATTTTAAAATCTCTTGTCTTTAATTTTTTATCACCCAAACCATGGCCGTGGTAATTAAGCTTGGCAAGGGGTCGGACCCTGGCAGGTCGCCGAGCCGATGCCAGGGAGCCCCCGTCCTCCACCCCCAGCTCTGATAACAGGAAACCACCACCAGCCACGGAGGCCGGGGTGGGAGGAGTCCCGTGGCTCCCCCCAAGGCCCCCGGGTAGATCCTTCAGGGCAAAGCCCAGCCCGTCGCTCTGGGGCCTCTGTCCCACCAAGAAGGTGCATCTGGCAGCTGGGGGTCCAGGTGGGCACCCTCCTGTCCCCAAGGTGGCCTCCTGGTGGCCACCCCTGCGGGCAGGCAGAAACCCCCGGTCAGGTCAAAGCCCTCAGACTCGGGCTTGATTGAGCCGCCTCGGGCTGCCCGTCAGGGCCTCTTGTGGCCGCCACGTGGCCACCGCGTGAGAAGTGAGGGTCTCCGTCCCTCGGACTTGGGTCCAGGCCCGGGGAACCCCGCACAGCCTGTCTCTGCCTGCTACCTTTTCTTTCCCTTCCCATGAGGCTCCCAGGTAGCAATGGCCTCCGGTCCCTCTGAGGGGGACACAGGAGGACGCACCAGGGCCCCGCCGAGCCCGGCTGCCGCTGGAAAATAAACACCACTGGTAAGTCACTTCCAAGCAGAGCCGGTGTGCCAGCCCTTCTCCGAGCGGCCTCTCTGCTCGGCATTGTGGGGGCTCCGTGCAAAGAACCTTTGATCCTGCAGTGCTGTGGAAACAGGGATGGGTCTGTTGGGGTCTGGCTCCAGCCTCGGTGGCCATGTTTGGGTTTAGACGGCGAGGCACCGGGCCCAGGGGCAGAGAGCTGTCCCGACGGGGGCACCCTCCACCCTCGGGAGGCAGAGATGGGCCTCGGAGGACAGGACGGTCACACCTGTGCCCGCCTGAGGCCGGCAGGCAGGAACAGCAGGGTCTCCGTTGTCCTCAGGGCCCCGGGGCTGCGGTTCAGGGGCTTCCTTCTCTCCCTGCAGGCCTGACGGGGCGGCCACCGCAGAGCCCGCGGCTGCGGCCTTCCCAGGTAGGTGGCCGGCAGGGGACGGGGTGGGGGTGGGGGGCCGGTTCCACCCACCACCCCACAATCCACATGTATCATCGTTGCTGACCTTTTGGAAAGACTCCCTTCCTCTGAACGCACCCCTAAATCCAACACTCATCTTGACTCTGGAAGCCAGGGAATCAGAGAGGGCGACTCCCAGCCCGGCCGCTCCCCGTGCCCCTCTGGGCTCCCCCAGAGGCACCCCAGGTGGAGGGGGCACGGATGGGGGATGGGCTTCCACCAGGCCCTCCCCGGGCCCTTGGAATGGCCGCGGGTGCCGGGGGGGGGGGGGCCTCTCTGTCCCCACGGGCGAAGTGAACGTCCCTGGCTCCTTGTGTCCAGGGTCCCGATCGGAAGGCCGGCAGGCTTCCAGGTCTGGGCCCCCTCAGCCCTTCGTGTACTTGAAGCCTGTGGCCCACAGAGCCCCCCTTGTGTGGGGGAGGGCTGGGCCGGGCTCTGGGCAGCGCCCCCCACCTTGCCGTGCGGGCCGGCGCTAGGAGTCCCGACAGCAGCCACGTGAGTCTGCTGACGCCAGCAAAGCTGGTGCTGTGGTCGCCCTATTTTAGGACCCTGGGCCCCTCGTGCGTGGGCAGAGGCGGCGCCCCCTGCACCCAGTTGCGGGGTCCGATGGGCGACAGGCCGGAGGAGGGCCGGGCCCGAGGAGAAGCGACTTCCGGCTTCGAGGGGTGAAGCCGGTGGGTGGCCGCGCCGCCTCTGTGGGGACGCTGGGCACCGGGCCCACGGCCAGGCCGCGTGGGCCGGGCCTCGGGTGGCTTCTGAGGCCGGCACGGTGGCCACCGGCCAGACCCCCTGCCGTCCTCGGGGAGAAGAGCGCGGCAGGGAGGTGAGCCGAGGGCTGGGCCTGGTCCTGCGGCCGCTGCCCGCGGAGCTCGCCCCCCAGCCGGCGCGCTGGCCGCAGGTTGGTGTAGCCGTGTTCCCGGGAACACCTAGAAACCGGCTGCTTGGAAACACTGTGGCGTTGCCATGCGCGGCTTTTCCTCCAGGCCGGCCAGGGAGGCCTGGTGCCCGGGGCTGCAGAACGCGGGCCCCCGCCCAGGCCCCCCGAATTTCTGAAGGAACTGACTCAAAGCCCAGCAAACTCCTGCCCGCCCCCCCACCGAGGCTCTTTCCCGTCCTGCCACCCCCCCCCGCCCGCCCCGCCAGAACACAGGGTGTCCACAGCCCCTGGTGACTGTGCAGCGAGGGGAGTGCCTGCTTCCCAGACCAGGGCGCTGGAATGTTCTCTCTGACGGTGTGAGCCGCCTCCTGCGCCCCGTTTCAGCTGCGGCCGCATTCCTGGTGTGAGCCCGGGCCAGCCCAGCGAGGTTTTTCCACGCTCCGGTGCCAGCCCCCTCGGGCTCGGGGGAGGGGAATAGGACGGTTTCTATGGCAATCACACTTTCTGTTATTTCTTATTTTCTTTTTTATGGTTTCTCCAACTTTGAAGCTCTGCAGACAGTTTACAGACTGCAGAAGGGAAAGTGTTTCTCCATCCCCGGGGCGCCCTCGAGGGCGGCCCCCCCCCCCCGCCCCACCTCGCCGGCCTGAGCCCGGCCGGGCGGGGGCTTCAAACGAACCAGACGACGGTGTCCTCAGAGGCTTAATTATTTAAAAAAGCATTTTAGAGGAAATGAATTGCTTTTCTGTTACAAAGATGGGGAGTTTTCTCAAAAGGATCCTCGCACTCAGTCATGCAGCCCCATCGGGGGTGAGGGGTGCTCCGCGCGCCAGGTCCTGGGGTCGCAGGGCCCGGGAGGACACCTGAGGTCCTGGGCAGGGTCTGGGGGTGGGCAGAAGCCAGGGCAGGGGCCCGGACGGGGGGGGGGGGACTACTGGGGGGACCGAGTCTGAGCGCCCGTGTTTTGCAGGGGAGTATGTCGTCATGATCCGCGATGTGACCGACCCTCCCTTCCTGGGCCACGTGCTGCCCACCGCCTTCAAACACCTTCGGGTCTCGGGGAAGGGGACGGACCGGCAGCCCCACATCCCTGGAGAAGGCCCTGAATCCCTGAGCTAGAAGAACCATCCCCATGCGCCCGAGAGCCACCAGTGTCCTCTCTCCCCCAGGGAGACCCCTGCCTTTCAAGGGCACCCTCCTCCCAGTGGCCTGAGTGGGGGCCGGAGGGGCCACCTTTCGTGCACCCCAAGGCCACTGGCTTTAATAAAATGCTCAGCACTGACTGCCGAGGTGCCTCGCCCAGACGCAAGCCCCTTCCCGCACACCCAGGATACCCGTGGAGGCTCAGCCGGGTGCGTGCCGGACCCCCTTCCGCCTGGCACCCCTGGGCCCCAGGCTGAGCCCAGGCCGGGCTGGGGATGGGACGGTCCCGGTCCCCCTGCTACGGAGTCTGGCAGCGACGCTGGCACAACCCCTGCCTTGGAGGGTGGCTCAGTCCCCCCCCCCCCCCCCCCCCCGCCCCGCAAACAGCCTGGGGACACTGGAAACGGCTGCCAAAGGAGAAATCAAGAGGCAGTAAGCAGGTGACTGGCTTTCCAGAAACAAGCTTCGAGTCTGCAGGGACTGGACAAGGGACACTTCTCGGATTTTACAGCTGCCTCCGAAATGCACCCGGTGCCCGGGAGTGGGGGGCTCTGGGCAGGTGGCGGGGCCTCCTCCTGCGTCCTCTCCCGAGTGGGTGCACAATTCCTGCTTCCACACCTGGGCTCACCCTGTGTGCACCCCGTGCCGGGGGGGCTAGACTTGCCCCCCTCAGCCGCGAGGCCCACCGCCACTTCTCGTCCTGAGAAATGAGGAGTGGGAGAGGAGCATCCCGAGCCCCCCCCCCCCCAACGAGAGCACACGGCTGCTCCCTCACCTCCCTGATGGCCGGGCGGGGGCTCAGCCCCAGGGACGCCCTCTGGCCCCTGGTCCTGGTGCAGCCGGCCAGCAGCAAGGCTCGGGGAGGGTGGTGACTGGACGGCCTCCCTCCGGCCCCGAGGGCACTGCAGACGAGCACCCCACACCAGCCCCTGTGTTCCCTGATCTGCTTCTCCCCTGCTCCATGGTCTAAGGCAGGTCTTCTCCGTCCTGCTTCAAAGTGCATCCCCAGCCCGACTTCGTTCCCCCCCACCCCCGCTCCCGACACCACACAGCAGGGGGCCGTCAGGGCTCACCCCCAAGACTCTGCCAGGACCCCCAGCCCGGCCAGAGCTGGCTCCACGCTCGCTGCCCTCACTTCTTGGCTTTGCACTCACACTGGCCCCCGTGGCCCCTCAGTCCGGCCATGCGTGTTTCTGCCTCGGGGCCTTTGCACGTGCTCTTTGCGCTGCCGAGACTGCTCGCCTCACCTTCTCACGAGGCCTTCCTTGGCCACCAGCTCTGAAGCCGCACCCCACCTTCAGCAACATTTCCTGCTCGTGCCTCCCGCCTCACGTCTTCTGCACAGACGGGGCTGACGCGCCATGCCCTTCACTTGTCTGCTCCCCAATGTCCAGAGGGAGACGTGTGGTCGCTTTTGCTCACTTTCACAGCCTTAGCGTCTAGCACCGCGTGTGACCCATAGGAGGCCCTCAGCAAATACTCGTTGAATGAATGGGTGAATTCAGAGCACTTGCTCTGTGCCACGCAGAATGGGAGGCACTGGAGACACACTGGGCAGAGGAGGTATGCAGGGAGACTGGTAGCTGAGTAGCTGGAAGGATGGATGGATGGATGGATGGATGGATGGATGGATGGAAGAATGGATGGATAAATGGATGGATGGATGGAAGAATGGATGGATGGATGGATGGATGGATGGATGGATGGGAGGATGGATGAATAAATGGATGGATGGATGGATGGATGGATGGGAGGATGGATGAATAAATGGATGGATGGATGGATGGATGGATGGATGGATGGGTGGATGGATAGATGGATGGGAGGATGGATGGAAGGATGGATGGATGGATGGATGGATGGATGGATGGATAGGTGGGTGGGTGGATAAGAGTGTGGGTAAACTGATGGATGAACAGGTGTATGGACAAATAGTGGATGTGTGGTCGAGAGGGAGGATGGTGGGTGATGGATGTGATCATGGATGAATGGAGCAGAGGCTCACCTGTCCTTAGGAGGTAGCTTCCCATGGAATAACTGTTCTTACTAAAGGCAAGAGGGAGCAGACAAGGAAGGCATCCCTATGGCAAAGCCAACATCAGGCCCCTGGCAGCCGTGCCCTCACTTGGTGCTTCCTGCTCTCTGCTTATTAGGGTTCCCGTCCAGTTTTTCCCTCAATATGACCGCCCAAAATGGACAGCCCAGATGGATCTTGTCCCGCTGAACCCCAGGACCACCCCTTGCTCGGTCCTGGCTTCCAGACCCGGTGAGGCAGCCGGCCAGCCAGCCGCCAGAGGGCCACTGACCGCAGAGTCAGTGAGGGAGGGGGGTTCCAGAGCCTCCGTAACTAGGGAACTGATGGGCTTCTGAGCCTGAGGTGTGGGGTGGCTGCTGTGTCACCTGGAGCAAGCTTCACCTGCCAGCCTTCTGGTTCCACGAGCTCAAGCGGCCATAGACGCTGCCAGCCTGGTTCAGCAGGGCCTCCGCCTCTGTCCATTAGGAGGGGACGGATTGCTGGCCGGTGTCCCCAGCAGCGAGTCCCCAGAAAGGACCCATTCTTGGGAACCACCGACTCCTGGGTCAGAATGTGCCTGGGCCCTGGGGACTGCGTCCTTCCGGAAGCACAGGGAGGCAGGTGGGGCTGTGGCCGTGAGCTGTCGTAGGAGCCGTGTCCACACGCGGCTGCGTCAACAGTGGGGCAGAGCCCCTAGTGGGCAGCCGGAAGTTAGGAGGGCCACACGCACCAAGGTCTGCTAGAACAGCCCGTCAGGGCCTCGCGTCCTCCCGGGTCTGCCCGGATCCTCGGCAACGGGGCCTGCGGCCCTTTCCTCTTTTCCAGATGAAACTTCCCTTCTGTCAAAAACAATAAAAATGTTTGAGTTTAGGAAGAAAAATGTGCTGGGAAGAGAAGAGCTGCGACGTTTTCCAGGCTGTCCAGGGGTGTCCTCCGGCCTTTCATTCCAGACCAGCGCTGTGGGGTTGAGTCACAAAGCCCAGGGCGCAAGTTCAGAGTCGCCACCCCACACGGACCGGGACTGTGGCCCCCGGGGCCTCTGGACGCGGGCAGGCGTGGTCCGTCCCACCCCGAGTCCACGCGCGCGCACACACACGCGCGCACGCGCGCGCAGAGCAAGGCCGGCCCTACGGTCCTGCAGACGCATGGCCCGCGAACCCTCCTACTTTCCGTCTTCCAAGCAAATCTGAGAGCGGGCACTGGCCCAGTGGGTCCCCCAGGGCTCTCCCCACGCCTGCGCCCCCACCAGCTTCCCGGCGAGGCGGCTGCGGCCCAGTGAGATGACCCACTCGAGGCCTGAGGGGAGCTCACACCCCGTGGGCCCCCTTTTGGGCAGGATAGCGGTCCCCTGCCCTGTCCCACTGCCCACCCTCTGCTGGGACTCCTGGGTGACGGCGTGGACGTGCCCTTGGGGACAGTGGTGTGTCTGAGCCAGTGAGCAGGCACGCCGGGTGGGCACAGAGGCAGCTGCCCCCTGGCCGGGTCCCAGTTCTCACAGCGTCCCACGGACAGACCCGCAAGGAGTTTGAACTCCCAAGAAAACGAGGAAAGAGGGAGGGTCAGCAGAGTCCCGGCCACAGGCTGGCCTGGACTTCACATCCGGCAGGTGAAGGGCCGAGCGGGAGCAGCTGGGCCCTCCGGGGCAGCACAGCAGACGCGGCGACCGGTCCCGGAAGGCCCCTCACCCCTCGCCGTTGCGGGGTCGGGGACAGCCTAGGGCGGGGGCCAGGTGGGAGAGCTCTCATCTGGAGCTCTGAGCGCCTGCAAGCCCACCCGTTACGTGGGTCCTCAGTGGGGGAAGGAGGGACCTGGGCCTGGTCGCTGCTCCCAGAATCGGTGCTGACCCAGCGGGGGCCGGGGGGACATTAGACCCGGGGTCCTGACCTAGTGGCCATCAGACAGGCAGGGGCTCCGTCAGGCCCTCCCGGGAGACCCCGAGGGCCTTCTCCTTAGAGGAAGGCAGGCTTGTCCGAGGCCCCAGAGCCACCTCCGCCACCGGGCTGGGGCAGGCGGGCAGGGGCTGGTAGCGGGTAGCGTGAGGCTGCCCCCACATGCCTTACACCCCAAGAAGCTACTCAGCCCCCAGGGGGCTTGGGGAGGAGGCTCTGGTCTCAGCCCCTCCCCGACTGCAAGCGAAACCCTTCTCCCCTGGGCCGCGCTCTCTCCCCCGAGGGTCCCTCCTGCTGTCCACTTGCTCGGGGGACATTTACAGAGTGATAACCCCATGCTGAGCACCTGGCAAGGCAGTGCCTGGAAGAGGACGTGTTCGTTCTTCGTTCGGAGTTCTGCAGCCAGACAGCAAGAGGGGCAGACGGATCAGGGGCCTGTCCCTCTCTGCCCGGCCCACCTCCCAGCAGGGCCCTGGCGAGCGCGACCTCTCAGACCACCCCGCGCCAGCCTGGCGCCCAGCACAGGGGGCCCCTCCTGCGCAGGCGGCCTGCCCAGCCTCCTCTCCCCGCTCCGGCCGGCGGGTCACCCAGGACTCTCAGGGGAGGCCTTCCTTCTGCAAAGCCCGGGCAGGCCGCCCAGTCTCGGTGCCGGGCCGGCTGTGTGGAGCCCCTCCCCCCAGGGAGGGCTTCCTGAGGGGTGCCCGGTGCCCGCCGCCAGACAGGTTCCGGGGAGGCCCGGCCCACTGCCTGCCGAAGGAGGCCCAGCACCCCGGGAGCCCTCCTGTTTCCACAAGATCATCCCGGGGCGGGCGGCGCTCGGCACCTAGAACAGACGTGGCTGTGAGGAGCCATCCCCTTCTTGCCACTGTCCCAAGGCAGGAGATGGGCACTGAGGGCCAGCCCACAGCCTCTCTGATGGAAAAGCCTGGGCCACAGTCAGCACAGGACACCCTGGGAGCCAGCTGGGGGCCCGAGCAGGTGGGGAGGAGCTGCCCTGGGTCCCCTGCCTCGCAGGTAACCCTGGGGGACCCCCCTGGCCTCAGGCCCAGGGCAGCTGCGGTCCGTCAGCGAGCCTCGGGGGTGGCCAAGGGGAGTGAGCGGGCCAGGCGGCGGCCCGTACAGGCCGGAGCCGCTCCAGCCTGGGCTCCTCTTGGCACAAGGCCCCGGGTGTCGAGGAGCAGCCCGGCCACCCCACCGCCCTGGTCAGGGGCGTTTTCTGATGGAGACTATAAATAGGGCTGTCATCGGCCAGCCGGCCGGCCAGCCGGGCAGCCTGGCACCGCCTGCCAGATGTGCCGGGCTCAGCCACCAGGCCAGCCGTCTCCACCCCATGTGACCCCCAGACGGTGATGCTCCCTGAAACTCCAGGTACCCCTCCTCCTGGGAACTCCGTCCAGCAGTTCAGAGAACTGCCCTGCCCCCTGCACAACCAGAGACAGGAGGAACTGGGACAGTGTTCCCCACAAATGTCGCTCCGGTGCCCAGCAGGGTGGACCCCAGTCTGCAGGGCCTCCCTCCTGGGGCGCCCGGGGAAGGGCGCGGGAGGGGTGCTACCTGCCCCCCCCGAGCCTTCGAACCTTCCTTGGCCCTGTCTGCAGCACAGGTGCTGGCCACAGGCCACGGAAACCACAGGAGCCCCCGCGTGGGCCAACGTCAGGGGTGGGGCTGTCCTTCCGGACCAGTGAGCCCACTCTGGAAGACCCCCTGCTCCAGGAAAGGGGGCAAAGGTGAGGCAGAAAAGGAGGTGAGAGGGCCTTTAGGAGGATGCCAGGGACAGGGCTGGGGGTGCACCTGGGGCACCAAACAGCTGCTGATCAGGAAAGGTGGTCAGCAGGTGCACAGTGGGAGAAGGGGTGGTAAGAGTGGGAGGCCCGGTGTGGGCGGCTGGGCCTGCTCTGCCCAACAGAGAAGGGCAGACGGGCTAGGCCTGGGTGTGGACTGGGTGGGGTCCCAGCAGCTTGGGGGAGAAGCAGGGTAGTGGAGAGGGGATCATCACCCTGGTGAGTGAGGTCCAGGGCAGGGGAGGCCAGTCCTTGAGGAGCAAGAGAGAGGCTGGGGATGGGGGGAGCATTTCTAAGGGCGTCATAGGTCACCGTGTGGCCTTCCGTGACTCTTGGGGTCTCCAGTGGTCACACCTGCCAAGGCCCCCACTCCCCAGGAGTTGGCCCCGGCCCCCAGGGGCCGACGGAATCGGGGCACGGGTGGACCCAGGTGGTGCGTCCGCCAGCGGTGACTCGGGGCCTGCGTGCGGACCACCAGCGGGGACAGGGCCCAGGGCCTCTATGGAGCCCCGGGAAGGGGCAGAGGTGTGGGGGGCAAGGGGGCTCTTCCACCAGCGGGAACGCTCCTCGCCAGGTGCGGGGCGGAGGAGGGGGCGCTTAAAGGACCGGGTCTCCCTCGGGCTCCCGCACAGGCGGGAGGGGTGGCCGAGCGGGCGCCCTCCCGGGCGGGCGGATCCCCGTCCCCGGCGCACACGCGCCCTCCCCGCGCCCGGCCGGGGCTGCAGTTCCCGCCTCCGCCGCCGGGGGCCGCCGCCCGGCTCGGCCTCTCGAC
>NW_024412388.1:1075491-1136366 GCF_014898765.1 Herpailurus yagouaroundi | reverse complement strand
GGGCTGTCCAGCAGGAGACGTCAATCTAAGTCAGTGGGAATAAAGTCACTGTCCCCACCCAGGTCCACAGAGCCCAAATTTTACTCAGAGGCACTTGAGGGGTGTGTGGACCTTGGACTGAGGATCTGAATGTGACTATCGGGACCGCCTGTCCTACCTGGAGCTGCCCATGTTCCCAGAACCAGAAGCACAGTGCCTGCTGGGTACCGGCCCCGCCAGGGGCACGGATGTCCAGGAGCAAGCGTGTGTTCAGGGGTAAGTGGCGGCTGCAGCACCTGCCCTCCGCACCGGCTCCCACAGCTGAGGGACCGCTCAGGCCAGTGGGGCCAGGGTCTAAGGCTCCCCCCCCCCTTGTCTGAGATGCCTCCCCAGCCCCCACCCCCTCTCTCTGTGCCGTGTCTAGGCACCCTTGGCACGCGTCACAGCACCAGGCCTCCCCACCGTGGAGGTGTGCACTCAGAGCTCACGAGAGCACTGGATGACACATTCAGCTGGACAGGATGCGTGGCACTGCGTGCCCCCCCCCGCCCCGCGCGCAGCCAGGGACTGTCTGGTTTGTGTTTTGGCTGGCCGTGTACCCCAAGGCCAGGAACACATGCCGCCCTGGGTGCCACACGGGGGAGCTGACATCAACTGCCACCCAGGTCCCCTCTGGCCCAACAGTGCCAGGTGCTGGCTGGGAGCATCGTCACCGTAGCCGGCCACCGTGTGGAGATGTCCGTGGGCCCAGAGCTCCGGATGCCCACCGAAGGCGTCCCGACAGAGGAAATGACTCTCGGGTTCCCGAACGCACAGCAGCAGGGCCAGGCCCCGATGGCTGGGACAGAGCCAGGGACCCATGAGGGCTCGGCGGCAGCGATCGGCTTCGCCCAGCAGCACCAGGCAAGGGGCAGGCACAGCCTGACCCGGTAAGGCTGCAGAGCTGAGCCACAGGAGCCACAGTGGCCAAAAAGCCCTCTCCGGTGGCGTGTGCGTAGGAAGTGACGGCCAGCGCTCCACTGACACATCTGGTCTGACATTGACACCCTTTGCTGCCTCGGGTGCAGAATTCTGGTCACTTCCCCGGGGATCAGGAAAGAGAATGTCGAAGTCACAGGTGGGACGAGGGGCAGAATCCCCAACCTCCCAAGACCCCAGCTCACTGTGGGCCGGACCCCACAGGGCCCAACAGGACCGAGGACCGATGTCCAGACCCAGGCGAGGCTCCCCAGGGCCCAGGAGGTGAGCCCCTTCCTGGCGTCATGGCGGTGGGAGGACTCACCAGACCCCATAACCACACGGAGCCTCAGACCACGCGCGTCCTCCTGGACGCACGGTGTTCCGCCGCCTGCCGGAACCACAGCCAGGCCACACGCCATCGGCACTTTGGCAGGAGCAGCTGTAAAGAAGGGCTGCCCGTGGTCTACACGTCCTGCAGCCTCTCAGTGGCCAATCCCCCACGGCCTCCGCACCTGTGCTCCAGCGGAGCCCAGCCCCACGGAGAGTCGCCACGCAGGAGAGTACGGGCAGACCCCGCCGCCTCGACCGCCAGGGTGCTCCCAAGGCAGGGACGGTCACTGTGGGCGGTGCCCCGCTGCAGGGCCTCAGCCTGGTGCTCCCGACACTGTGCTCGTCCACCCTGCCTGTTATGCCTAATTATTAATTAGAAGCCGAACAACAGGTCCTAGCCCTGTCGCTCTCACCGCCAATCGGCGCGGACGGTCCCTGCTTTGAGCCTTCGGACACGGGGCTCTGAGCCAACCTCTGCAGAGAGGGCTCACACACCCCGATCAAGACGTAACTGGCAGACGGAGGTGTGCGCCCACCCAACGGCCCCCGAGGGGCCCTGCCGTCCCAGCGCCGAGCAGCCGGCGCCTCTCTCGGCCTGGTTTGGCCACACCAGGGAAGGTCATGGTCGTCGGGCTCACGGATGAAGTTCTCACGGTGCCTGAGGCAGAGGGCGCCGCTGAAGGCCGTGGCACGGGCAGAGGGGCTGGCCTCCACCACTCTGGGCCATCTTCGGTCTTCAAAGAACAAGCAATTACTCTAAGGTCTGGGGCAGCTACCTGCCGGCAGGCCACACGAGGAGGAGGTGACGGTGCTAGAGGAGGCCCCTCTGTCCGTCACCGCACAGAAAATGAGGGCTGAGGGGCCTGGGGCTCCAGGGGACCCTGCGTCGCCCCCGGGAGCCCTGAAGGCCACAGTCACGTTGTCAGCAGTGGGTTTTGCACGAGAAGCAGCATGCGAACCTGGGGCGGGGGGGGGGGGGGGGGGGGGGAGCAGGGGCCTCAGACACGGAGCTTCCCGACTCCACATGTCCCCAGGGAGGGAGGGCTGGCTCGCTGCTGCCCCTGAGCAGGACCCTCACACTAAGGCCCACGGCGCCAGCAGGCTCCACAGGGAGATGGCAGAGGGTCCCCAGACAACGCCTAGACACCAAGGAGGCTGCAGCCAGACGGTGGAAAAGGCGGCCTGGAGGCCTCGGCAAACACCGGCGGCCACACGGGGTGACTACTTCCCGTTTATTTACCAGCAAACAAAGACAGGCCTAGAGGCCTAGAGGACCAGAACCGGCACAAATCCACCGCTGAGACCCCCCGGCCTGGGCCTCAGGCAGCCTGACCCTGAGGCCAACTGCGCAGACCTCGAACAGGCCTCACTGGTAAAGAGGCACAGTTGAGACTCAAATGACAGAACGTGGAGAACACCAGACCAGCACCCAGCAAAGCGGCTGCAAGGCCAACAGACGTCACTTCCACCCAGGCCACCACCACGGACGGCCACGTCTCGGCCCGGGAGCGAGGGCGATGCCTGACCCAAGGAGGGTGTGGAGGAGCACCCGGAGTCCCCACCGGAGCCGCCACCAGAGCCACTCGGCAGAGCAAAGCGTCGTCCTGCACGGCGACCGTCAACTTGTTAAAAGGACAGCGCCAACCCCGGCGTCCACCCCCCGCAGGGCCCCGTGTCTGCACGAAGCCAGGGTGTGCTGCCGAGGCCCCGCGAGCGGCACAGTGTGTGTGCGGCCGAGATACCGTCAGGAAAGCAGCCGGGCGTCGGGCAGGCCGTCGGCCTCTCGACGGAGCCAGCTTCCGTTCTGCACAACCGGACGGCAGAGTGGGCACCCGTGCCAAGAGACTAACCTGAGGGGCTCGTCCCAACTCCCTCCGGGCAACGGGACCCCCACGGGAAGTTCACAGAGCCGGGTGTCCGTGCTGTAGTGCAGGACACTCCTGCCCGCACCCCCTCCGGCCTTCCAAGGGCCCACGACGCAGCCTCGGGTCTGACCCGCGAGCAGCTGCCCACACACGGCCTCGAGCCACGGTTGCTGGAGCGGTCAAGTCGGTCCGGACTGTCCCGCACCGAAGGCCTGGGGCGGCCGTGCCAGGAGGCGGGCGGAGTCTCCTCAGACACCCCAGGCTGTTCTGCTTCCAGCGGAAAGGTCTCCGGGAGGTGCCGACAGCGCCAACGTGTCCCGCGGAGGCTGAGGCCCGGGGGCGAGGTCACTGGCCGCCCGTGCGCACGGCCGATCTCGTCCGGGAGGCCGGGATGACAGGCCGCAGGGGCACACCCCCGGAGGCCGCGCTACCCAGTGGGGGCATCACCCACACGCTCACGTTCTAGAAACGGAAAGAATGGCCACCAGGAGAGCCACGTCCTGCGTGGACGCTCCCGAGGGCCACCAGTCACGGGCAAAAGAGGCCGAGTGCGGCGCGAGATCCCGCTTCTGGGCCGGCTTCTTTCAGAGCCTTTCTGTAGCGCCGCCACCATGATTGGCTTACGGGATCTCCCATGTGGCTGCGAAGTGTCTCCCTGGAAAGGGCGCGACCCCGGCCTCGCGTCTGCTTCTCACACGTGCGCTGCGCTCTCCAAGTGGAGACGGCCCACGCCGCCGGCCCAGCACCCCTGTGGGGAGGCCCCTTCAGGCTCTCCTGCCCAAGACTGCTTCTGTGCGGCTTCTCTACAAAGAAATGCCTCCTTGCACCAGCTCGGAGAAAACTCCGGGACTTCGAGGTCTACGGGGGGGGGGGGCGGGGGGAGATGCCCGCAAGGGTTTCTGGCAGAGCTGGGGACGCGGCCACAGCCCCAGCCTCCCCGACAGCCCACCCGCTCAGGTGACACGGAAGCACGAGGACAAGATAAAATAGGAAAGCGGAAATTCATCAAGGTCAAGACCTCTCTGGGCTTCAAAGGACGCCACCAAGAACGTGGAAAGACCACCACAGAAAGGGGGGAAAAGACGTGCAAATCAGGTACCGGATAAGGGACCGGGATCGGAATTCACGAAGAACCAAAACTCAGCCAAGTACCTCACTCCGAAAGGGGCAAAGGACGGGACCAGACCTCCCGCCAAACGAGACCCACAACGAGCATGCGAAGAGGGTCGGCACCACGGCCATCAGGGAAACACAAATGAAAACCGCACACGCTGCCGCCAAGGGAGGGAGGGGGGCCTGGAGCGTGGGGGGCACGGCCGCCGAGGGAGGTGGGCGCCCACAGACGTGACCCGGGGGCCGCGCTCCTCAGCGAAGCCCCGAGAGAACCGCGAAGACAGGCCCGACGGCCGTCCGAGTGACCGACCGTCCACGCCGTCGAAAACGTGCGTGTACCCGTGAGTCCCCACGACTGAACGACCAGGCCTCACCGTTCACACGAACACGGGTCCACACGTATCTCGTATATTCCGTGTATCGCTCGCTGCGTCTTATGATAAGGTGGACTACGGGAAACAGCGCTACTAAGAAAATCAAAAGGAGGAGGAAAAGCATTTGTGGGTCTGTATCTGTCGATACCGATACCGTAGTCCCGTGGACTGTTTACAAGACGAACCGTCCCTCGGGACCTACATCGATGTTGTCTTCTGTGACAGGAGACACCGCAGATGTTACACGCGTTACTAGCACGGACACCAAAGATGAAAAGGTGGTGTGGAAAATAAATTCGTATGTATTTACAAGCATAACGATACACGCACTGATTACGAAGCAGACGGGACCGCTTTCTGGCAGCCTAGCCAGGGCACAAATGTAGGAATCGTTACAAAGCTTTTTATGACATCTAGGATTACGGTCGTATTCTTTTTTTTTTTTTTTTTTTAAGTGTACTTACTTACTTTGAAAGACAAAGCGAGCAGGGGAGGGGCAGACAGAGGGACAGAGAATCCCAAGGGGGCTCGGCACTATCAGCGCAGAGCCCGATGCGGAGCTCGAACTCCCAAACCATGAGGTCACGACCCAAGCCGAAGTCAAGAGTCCAACACCTGGGGCACCTGAGTGGCTCAGTCGGCAACTTCGCCTCAGGTCACGATCCCATGGTTCGTGAGTTCGAGCCCCACGTCAGGCTGACCGCAGTCAGCACGGAGCTGGCTTCGGATCCTCTGTCCTCCTCTCTTTCTGTCCCTCCCCCGCTCACGTGCTCTCTCCCAAAAATAAAATGAAATAATTAAAAAAAAAAAAAAAAAAAAAAGAGTTGGATACTTAAATGACTGAGCCACCCAGGCGCCCCCAGTCATAGTCTTACTATAGAATTGGAAACGCTGTTCCATTTTTAACACCGTTTACCGGTGATGACAGGACAGTGTGCAGTCTCTCCAATTAGGAGAGAGGAGACAACTAGGCTAATTCTCTGAAAGCAAAGTTACAAGACAGTAAGCCAACTAACACATGACTGGTCTTGTATTAAGTATCACTCCGCTCATGGCTGTGTAAGGAGAGGCTGTGAATGGCACCGTGTAGGGACTATGTCGTGTGCATACATTTTGACAAATGTTAACTTTTTACAGACTTGTGACTTTTATCGCAAAAATGATAAAACAGACCAACACCTAAATGTATCGTATGCATTCACAACATACCTAACTTTTTAATTTTTTCCGTATCTCCAGGCTACATGGCTCATCCACAAGTTTTCCAAACTGTCGCACATCTCCAAAAATTTTTCCAACGTGGTTCTTGAGTAAAAACCTGCACGTTAAGTGGACCCTCACGGTTCAAGCCCGTGTTGTTCAAGGGTCAGCCGTACTAGGATTCTGCAAGGTGTTACCGATGGAGCAGTCTAGATAAAGCATACAGGATAATGTCTCTGTTATTCCTTATGGTCGCGTCCATCTACAATTATCTAAAAAAAAAAAAAAGATGATTGGGGCGCCTGGGTGGCGCAGTCGGTTAAGCCTCCGACTTCAGCCAGGTCACGATCTCGCGGTCCGTGAGTTCGAGCCCCGCGTCAGGCTCTGGGCTGACGGCTCTGAGCCTGGACCCTGTTTCTGATTCTGTGTCTCCCTCTCTCTCTGCCCCTCCCCCGTTCATGCTCTGTCTCTCTCTGTCCCAAAAATAAATAAACGTTGAAAAAAAAAAAATATACAAGGTGTGGAGTGCCCGGTGGCTCAGTCGATCAAGCGTCTGACTCGTGGTTTCGGCTCAGGTCATGATCACGGCTCGAGGGATCGAGCCGCACGTCGGGCTCCGTGCTGACAGTGCGGACCCCGCTTGCGATTCTCTCTCTCCCTCTCTACATAAATAAACATTAAAACAATTATTTTAAATAAAAACAAAAAGAGCAAGCCGCCGCGTGACACTAGGATGGCTACACTTTTCTAAAAGAGGGGCAGGACAAAGCGCTGGGGAGGCGGTGAGAGATCCGGGCCTCCGTGCACCGCTGGCGGGAAGGTGAAGGGCTGTGGCCGCTGCGGGACAGTTAGGTGGTTTCTCACAAGGTTAAAAAATTAGCCTATGACCCGGCAAGCCCGGTCCTGGGCGTCCACTCAAGATTACTGAAAACGTACGTCCAACACGAACACTTGCACACGAGTGTTCACACAGCATGATGCGCCGCAGCCGGCGCGGAGACATCCCACACGCCCTCCCCCCAGAGGAGTGGACCGGCAGGTGCACGGCCCGGACCCGCGCTCCGCCTCAGAAGGAGCGAAGCCTGGACGCGCACGATGCTCAGGGATAAGTCCACACAGAGGGCCCCACGCCTGCCGTGTGACTCTGTTTCAATGAAACGCCCAGAAGAGGCGAATCCACAGCCAGGAAGCGGAGTGGTTGCTGGGTGTGGGGGGAGGGGAGTGAGGGCGCCGGAGTTTCTTTCTGTGGTGACGAGAATACTCTAGAAGGTGATAATAGCGATGGTCGCATATACTAAAAACCACCGAACCGTACTCTTACAAAAGGTGCGATTTCTGTTACATGAATTATATCTCAATAAAACTATTATTAAGAAATTCTAAAAAAAAAAAAAGTGAAATGAACTGTTGGCTGAAAACCCAAACCACCAAGGTCAATGGTTTTCCCCGGCTCCCGCCCTCCTAGCAGACAGAGCGAGCCGCTGAGCAGGACACGGGCACGGCCCCTCCAGGACAACCGGGTTCCTCGGCACCACCACCACCACCACCAAGTGGCTCCCTCCGAGGCTCGGGTCCCACACACAAGGCCCGTGCGGAAAGGAGCTCCCGTCACGGGTCAGGGAACGTTCCGGTCTGGCCCCGTCCCAGCCACAGGATGGCCCTGTCTGAGCCGTGGGCGGAGGGGCGGCAAGGGCTCCATGACAGGCGGGGTGGCCTGGCACAGACCCTGGCCTGCTCCCACTGCGCCAGGACCTGGTGCCAGGACAGTGGCCGGAGGGGCTGAGCCACCGGGACTGCAGGCAGCTCTTGGGAGGGGAGGAGAGTGCGAGGGGCAGCTGGCTCAGGGAGACGGGGGGACAGGGGCTCCTGGAGGCCACTGTGCGCCGGGCAAGGGCCAGGCATCCTTTGTGAGCTCCGGGCAAGGCCTCGGCGCCCAGCTGGGCAGCCAGGGCGACTCCAGGATGACAACGTGGCCCTGGCCACGGCCGCGGGGTGTGGTGAGGGTGTGCTGTGTGCAAACGCGGGGGCTCAGGGCAGGAGGGGGTCCACAAGGCTCCCGAGGCCCACCTGACCCCCACCTCCCCAAGCCCTGCGGTCCGGTGTCCCGGACGGTGGGCACCGCGGGAGCCCCACCCCGGCTGGCTCGCTCAACCTGGCGCCAATCCCCAGACGGTGCCGCTCGAGACCACCACGCTCAGCGCCAGGCCCGGGCGAACGTGTGCGTGACCCCTGCGCCGCCCGAGGCGCCCACCCTCACGCCGTCGGGTCAGTGTCCGCTCCCCTCCCCTCCCCCACCAGCGCCCACACTAACGGTCCCTCGTCTGTGCCCTGACCCTCAGTTTCCGAAGACCCAGGGCCGCGGGGCTGGCACCTGGGGGCAGCCTGCTCAGAGGACCCCTCTGTGGGGCCGTCACTGCCTCCTGAACCACGCACAAGACAGAGCAGCGCTCGGCCCAGCCTCGGGGACCCCACACCGTGAGAACGCGCCTGAAGTTCTCGCAGATCAGCACCGTCGTGTCTGACTGCGACGGAGCGTTTTTAGCAGGTAGAGATGTCACAGGAAAACCACATCTAGGAGCCTGAACACACGCAGCCATTTCCTAGACGCTGAATTAAAAACCAATTCTTTTTCAACAGGCAGATTTTAACGCAATTCAACCACTAAGTGACATGTCCAACTGGAAACTGGCTGCACGTTTAGAGGCGGGTGAGGCGGGGCCCAGCGTTTGGGTCGCCCGCAGGTTCCAAGGGACCGGAACCTTCTATCACATCAACCTCACCGAGACTGCCACAGCCCAGGGACGAGAGCCCGTGGGCTTCACCCTCCGGAGCAAGGCCACAGGGGGCGCAGGGCTGGGGCTCTGCGGGGAGCAGAGGGGGCCAGCGGAAGTGCTGGGGGCCCGACTGTCCAACTCATTGTGTGGTTTCCCATCACTCGTGGGTCAGCAGGAAAAAGCCAAGACCACAAAGTGAGAGACGGAAACTCTTCATAGAAACATCAGCAAGGAGACCGTCAGGCGGAGACCCCCACAGAACAGGGCGGGGTGGGGGGCACCCTGCCACGTCCGCTTCTCAGGCTCACGGCGTCGAGGGGCCCGGAGTCGTCCTCCACGACCACTCCAAACGAACGTCACAGTCTTCTCTGACACAGCACAACACCCCCATGACATGGGGCTGAGCTCAGGAGGAAAAGCCCAAGCACCCGGGACCAAAGATGAAGAAAACCCTGTGATGCGTCAGCCACACTAACCCAGGGTAGCCCGCGGCGACCACCAGGGGCAGACCCCCAACCGCCTGCACTGGGAGGAAGGAGACCGCCGAGTCCCCAGCCCACCCGGGACTATGGAACGGACCCGCGAGGACCTCCGAGAGCCCCCGGTGGAAGCTGAGATGAGCGGAGTCCGGGGCCAGCACCCGGCCCCGGCCCCAGACGCAGGGAGCGGGCCGGCCCCCAGGGCCTCGTCCGCTAGAGCAACGGGTAGAAATGCTGTAACAGCCCTAGCTCAAAATGAGTAAACACGCAAAGAAAAAAATGCGAGAAAAGAGTAAGACATCAAAAAAGATCACACAGATTGGAAAAAAGCAGAACTTTCCAGAATAAAAATAGTTCTCAAGGAAATTATTCAAACGCAGCGCAGAGAAAAACGAGATGAAAACATGAGAGGTGGGAACAGACGTGAAGAGACGGGGAGGGATTCCAGGAGGAGAGAGCGGGGACGGGGGCCAAGAACCTTCCGGGACTCGGGAGAGGCAGGCCCTCAGGTTTCAGAGGTGAGGCAGAAGGGGGACCAGAACGGAAGTCTGACACTCCAGGTTCAAGGTCAACACCGTCATGCCACCACCGACAAGTTCAAGTGGGCGCGTTTCTGGGGCCATGACGTGTGGGGACACATCAGCATCCGATGTGGCAAATCCCCACAGATGCGGGGGCCCGTGACGGAAGCTGGGTCCTGAGAGCAACGGGAACAAATGTCCCCAACACATGCCCTCCGGCGATCACGTGGCACTCTCAGTGGGTCCAGGGGTTGGCACATCCTCGAGCACAAGGACTTATGAACATGGGGGGACTCCAGTCACACCTGCCTGTCCACGGACAGGCACAAAGTGGGCAAGAGGCGGCCCGCAACGCACTGCCCACAGCCGCCCCGTGCTGCTGGGATCTCCCTCCGTGGGGCGTGCTGGGCTCTGCGACGGGCAGGGAGCCCCCCGCCAAACCCCCCGGGGAAGAGCCCACCAGGCACAGCACGGGATGGCGTCCTCTTCCCCGCCCGGCCTGCGATCCCTGCTCGGCCCCTGAACAGGGGCAGGGCCTCGTGGCCCATCATGTCCTCTAACGGGACAGGAGATGCTCTGTGACAGAGTTCCACCGTCTCCTACGGGTAAACTCTAAATCCCCAGCCGGAGCCACCCTGAATCAGCCCAAGATCTACATTATGGACTGTTCCTGAAGATTTTACAGTTCTAGAATCTGCACATCTATTTTTATAAGTACCATTAATATTTTCCACAGGATAATTCATGTTTCATATTATACTTAAATTAACCTATTTCTGATTATTGTGGTACAGGGGAAGCAGATTAAATTTGCAAGACAACGCCAAACCTCAAAATGAAGTGAAAATAGCAATTTTAAAGATTCACCTTGATCTTTAAAAAAAAACTTAAGTAGGTCAACTCTTCTGCGACTTCCACGCTGTTGAGAGTAAGCCGGTCCCCTCTAAGGAAACGCAGGTACCGACTGCTAGACCTCGCACCCCTCGCCCAGGAGTCGGACCTCACTAGGGCCAGAAACCCTCCTCGCCAGGGCTCTGACACTCATGGCACCAGCTGGTACTTTCCTTCCCCAAGGACGCCCAGACCCCTGCCGCTCCTGGCCTGGCACCACGATGGAAGGACGCTCCAGGCTCCAGGGCCCGCCGGGCTCGGGGATCACCTACCGGCCGGTCTGTCAAAACACAAAGAAACCCTCAAAAGCAGAGGGCGGCTCCGGGAGGGTTGGGGGGCCCATACGCCGTTCCTGCGGCCCAACTGCTCTCAGGAGGGGAGGGGGAGGCTCACCTCCACCGGGACAGGGGGTCCGGGACCCCGATCGGAGACGCCCACCGGAGCCAAGACGGAGAATGGGTTCCCACGCAGAACGTCCATCCTGACCCCGTGGGCCCCCCACGCCCCTGCAGAACCTCACCATTAGCATCAGAAGGTGCATGGGGGGTGCCCGGGGGGACAACGTCGGGGGCGATGGACCCTCTCCTCAGCAGTCACTGGAAAGTAACTGTCGGAAGGACTGAGAACAAAACAACTCCAAGAACAATGAAGCCATTCTGAAAATCGATGGTTTTTGTTTCAGGGCTTATTTTAATGCTCCCCAACACTCTTGTTTTGGGGGAGCTGGTGAGCAGGAGGGTCTTTCCCCAGCACCCAGCTGTCACGTCCGGCCTCCCGCCCCCACCAGAGACGACGAAGACAAACACGCCCTCCATCCAGAGTCACCAGAGTCACTGCAAACGCTGCACAGAGTGCGGGCCGCAGCGGAGGACACGCGGCTCCCCCGGCCGGGGGGCCCGTGCCCCACGGAGGCCCCTCCGGAAGGAGGGCCGCCCCTCCTCCCCCACCGGCCTCCGCACAAACAACCAGCAAACTCGGGTGGCCCTAGCAGACCCAGCCCAGGAAGGGAGGGCCAGGGGCAGCACGGCCTGCAACTGCCCGGGAACCTTCCTGCGGACACCCCAGCTGACCGCGGCCCCTGGCCGCCCCGGCCAGTCCCTGCCTCTGACGTGGGAGCAACAGGGAACACTGAAGGCAGAGAGGGCAGTGGCCACCTCCTCCTGCCTCCTGACCCCCACCCACCCCTCCCCCACCGGGGGCTCCCGTCACCAGCCCCTTCTCTCGCCTCCCGCACCTGCCTCCAGGACGTGCGTGGGCCCCCGTGGCGCTGCCCCCCTCACCACCTGTGTGGTGTCTCCATCGCCTCCCACGTGGACAGCGCCCTCCCTGCAGGTCCTGATGACCCTCTGGCCTTCAGGGATCTGCAAGCCCTGTCTGGGGTGTGGACCCCACACAGCCCCCGGGTGCTGTCCTTAAATCTACAGGTGACCTCCCACACGCCCCCATCACCTGACCTTGTGCTCGGGACAAAAACCACATCCCTGATTCACACTGACGCCGGTCATGCTCACACAAGGAACGTGGGCGAGCGCGTGTGCGTGTACGTAGCGTGTGCAGGCGTGTGGGCGCACGCATATATATCCTGCGTGGGCACGAGGGCGCACGTATGTACGTTGTGTGCAGGAGTTTGGGCTCACACATGTACAGCGTGTGCGGGCGCGTGGGTGCGCCCCTATAGGACGTGTGCGGATGTGCGTTTGTAAGGTGTGTGTGGGCGTGCGCGCGTATGTCCAGCGTGTGCGAGCGTGTGAGGGCGCGTCTACTATGTGTTGTGTGACCTGTCATCTGTCAGAGGTGGAAGGCCTCAGAGAAAAGGCGCCGGGCGAGAAGGTACTTTGGGGGTTGACATGGGGTGTGGGTGACGCGGTCTGAAACGAGAGGATTCCGACGACGACTTCAAGGAGGGGTCAGGTCAGCTCTGCCCCCACCCCAGGGGCCTAAGGGGCCTCTCACAGAGCAAAACGTGAGAAGACGCTTCTTTTGAACACAAAGCAGTCAGGCTGGCAGGGGCAGGGTCACAGGTGGCCCTGGAAAGACAGACACCCCCTCACGTCCCTGCAGAACATCGGCCCAGATGCCGGCCAAGGGGCGGACGGAGACGCTGCTGAATCCTCAGACCCAGCCAACACGGAATTCAAGCCGAAGCCACACCCGCAGGCCTCGGGGACCCGGCGGCCTCCTGCCTCTGGCCGCCTTCCAGTAAACAGCCTTCTCACTCCTTGAAACTCTCAACCTGACGCCAGCCACAGGTCTCAGGACACCGGTGCCTCTCCCAGGGCCTTGGCCAGGAGCAGAGGGGAGGCGTTTAACCTCAGAGAAAGGAACCGGCAGGCAGACAGGACACGCGAGAGGCGGCCCTACCGCAGTTTCTGACCCCCGAGGCCACCAGCCCCACGTGAGGGCTCTGTCCCCGGCCACGCACCTCTCCAGGTGCCATCTCACCCCGTCACCCACCCCTGCAGGAGCAGCAGCTGGGCCTGGAGAGCCAGCAAGCCCAAGCCTGCCAAGCCTCCGTGCAGAGAAAGCCTTCCATCCGCTCAGCCCCTCTTCCCACGCACAAAGGCTCCAAGGCTCAGCACCCTCGATGAATTATGCATAACAGCTCGATTATGACGGAGCCGCGGGAGGGCTGGCATGGGGGCCCGGGAGGGGGGAGGAGGAGGAGGAACCTGGCGGCGGGCATCCTGGAGGAGGGGGCAGAGATACTCCTGGCCCAGCAGGGCAGCCGCATCTGCGTGCGCGCCTGCAACACGGGCACAGGCTGGCTGGTGCACTGGTGGGGTCAAAGGACAAAGAACTCCAAACTCCAGCCCATGTCTGGATCCCAGATCCTGGCTGGCTACCACCTGACTCCCAAGGGCCCTGCCCCAACCCCAAGAGGCCAACTACCGCCAACCAAGTATGACCTCTGACTCCATCCAAGCACAGAGAGCCGCTGCTGGCCCTGGGCAGTGGTGGGCAAGCCCCCCGCCCCGGGGTAACCGGAGGAGACGCAGGGCCCCACAGGCCCCAGCCCCACGCCTCCCTCCCTAACGCCCAGGAGACACACACGGGAACGGT
Organism: Herpailurus yagouaroundi; assembly: GCF_014898765.1. NCBI lineage: Eukaryota > Metazoa > Chordata > Mammalia > Carnivora > Felidae > Herpailurus > Herpailurus yagouaroundi. Next base: position 1,122,820 of record NW_024412388.1, on the reverse strand, counting down.
GACAACCGAGGCACTTCACCCACCAGACCTGCATTTCAGTGGCGACCCTGCAGGCAATTCACCCTGCAAGCCACCAAGAGCGAAGGCTTCAAACCAAGTAGCGGGCGAGAAGGATGAGGCATCTCTCTCTAAAACAGCCCCCTGGCTGCCCCCCCCTCCCAGGATGAAGCCTGCAGCTAACACACACTCAGGGGAGGTGCCCCCTGCAGTGGGCTGGGGGGGTGGGGAGCACTGCCTGGCTCCAGGCCCTGCGTCCATGGGGCAGACCCAGCAGTCCCCCTCGAGGCGGGGCCCGAGGCACAGAGTCCGTGGGTGATTGTTTCCAGGAGTCTAAGGTGCCCACCCCGGGAGATCACCACTTCCCTCGGGCCACGAAACTTCTCCTGTGCGGAGCCAACACTTTCCAGTCTTCAGGGTCTAAATAAAAACACATCCCCAAGTGGCGTCCACTCAGAACAGGAAAGTCCGCCAGGCTCCCCAGAGCCTAACGCTCACATGAGGAGCGGAGCACCCCTTGTAGGACATCTGGCCTCCACAGCAGCTCCGGAGGCAGGGGGAGGGTGGGAAAGAGGGTCTGGGGAGGCCTGCCCTCTGGGTGCTCGCAAGCTGGGCCTCTGATGGTTTCTTAATCTAAAAGTTAAGACATTCCCCCCGGCTGGCTCCAGGGGCAGGCGGTGCGCGCACGGGGTTTAATGCTCTGCGGACGTTGTCCAGGGATGCTCGGTAACCTCTTCTTCGATAGAATGTTCTGTATCGTGGAGTCTGATGGGACAACGGGGCGTGCATGGAGCTGGTGACTCCAGGGAGGTAAAGCAGCCAGAGTCAGGGGCGAGACCCTGCGTCGCCGCCGGGCACTCCCAGCCCCGGGAGGCCAGGGCTCCGCCCCACACGCAACCGTGGGCCGTCCTGGTCCCCCTGCCCAGCTGAATGTGTAGGGAAGCGGTGGGGGGGTCGGGCAGGATTGAGGGTACTGGTGGCGCGTGCGTGTAGCAGGAAGTGACAGAGAAATGGCCGAGTCAGCTTTGTGCTGTGTTTCCACTGTTCTGGGTAATAAGGAAATACACACGCGTGTTCCAGGCACAGAACACAAACTGTGTGATGCCAGTGACCCTGCATTCGAATTACATACTCTCGTGTGTGCACTTAAAACTGGCATCTCACAATATAATTTTTTTTTTTAAACGTGTATTCATTTTTGAGAGACAGAGAGAGGCAGAGCATGAGCGGGGAAGGGGCAGAGAGAGAAGACGACACAGAATCCGAAGCAGGTGCCAGGCGCTGAGCTGTCAGCACAGAGCCCGACGCGGGGCTCGAACTCACAAACTACAAGATCACGACCTCAACCTACTGAGCCACCCAGGCGCCCCTGGCATTGCACAATATAAAGCCGAACAGTAAAACTTAGGGCAGTAACCTAAATTTTTAAATTTTCCTTTACTGGAAAAGACCTTAAACAGCAATGAAAACCACTGCGACAAGCTGGAAAACACTGCAGAGAAGAGGGAACCTTCTGTGTCTGGGTTTGGGCACATTCTCGCTTCCCCGACCGGGGCCCCGCACGGTCCTTGACATGCACATCAATGCGGGGCCTGCAGTCACACGGCCTCAGCAGCGGCCACCGTGGTCCCTCAGGATCCTGGGCAAAGGCTTCCCACAGAGGACGGCCTCAAGCGGACCCGCAAGAACCCGCAAGTGTCGCCTGAGAGGCCGCCCAGCCCGGCGCCTCGCGGCTGAGCCTCCCCTCACACCAGGCACGGGACCCTGGAAGCCATTTTCTAATCTGTTACAAAACAAAATCTTCCAGAGCTAGAGTTTTAAGCCCACTTGTTAACACCTTGCAAATCCATGCAAAATCCAGCTGACGTCAGGGAAGATGGAAACTCACTGGAGAGAGTGAGAGCAGAGGCCACACCCGCCCGCAGCTGCCGGGCTCTGCTACGCCCAAGGCCACCTCTGAACCGGAGCCAGAGAGAGGCACGCTGCATCAAACTGCCCAGCGAGGCTCAAGAATATTCCAGTAGGCCCACATGGGAATAAAACTACACATCAGCAAGATCAAAAAGGTTTTCTGTGCTCCTAGTTCAACTTACAAAGTACAACCGTTTCTTGCTCCTGTCACCAGGAAGGCCTCGTGTGCGTTCGTGGAGAAAAGCACGCATGTCTCCCTAAACTCCCCTCTCTGCACTGGCCACTGGCGGGGATAGTCTCAGAACGGAAACCGAGCACCGACCCACCCTCCGGCCAGGGACACAGAGGAGCGCCACGTCCGGGCCCACCTCTCCACCCCCAGACCTCCTCGGGGTGGCAGGTAATGGAAGGGAACTCACCCCGGGGAGGGATTTGGGCAGCATAAGTGCATAAGCTCCCGGCCAGGAGGACACCTTGCCGCAGGGCAGAGGCCTGGGGACCCTCCCTGCTGTGGATCCCAGGTCAGCAGGGGAGGGGCCCTTGGGAGATGACACCTGTGGAGCTGGTGGCCCAGATGAGCAGGGGGACGCTGCCTTGGCCCCTTACCTTTGCGGTGCCTGGCACACCGTACGTGCAAATAGCACTGAGCAGAGCAGGGTGACCCAGAGCCAAGCGAGGAGGCTGCGGCTGGGTGCGAGGGATCAGAAGGGAAGTGTGGGCAGGAAGGGAGAGAGACCCTGGTCTGGCCATCACCGGTCATCACCGTGGCGCACTGGCAAGACCCTGTGGGACCGTCTCCACCCAGCCGGACACTCCCGCCACCAGACAGGGGCTGCGGGGGGGTGGGGGGTGGGGGGGGGGTCGGGTGGTCGCGGGGCAGATCCCCCCACCCAGGGCAGATCCCCCCCCAAGGGCAGTCAGCAAAGGAGGCGGGTGTGTAGGGGAGAGGGAGCCATCAGGCTGCAGGGGGGCTGCAGGGCGGCTCCGGAGACCAGCACTTTCTCTGTCCCAGCCAGGAAGAGGCGGCCCCGCCCCTGCCAGAGCTGTTTTGCTTCCTCAGCGCCTCCTCCCCTCCTCCGCCTCCTCCGCGCAGCAGTGGCGGCAGCGCCTCCTTGTTTTCTCTCCATAGAAACCGACACAACAGCCCAGAGGACAGGGGGGCGCTGCCGGGCCCGCAGGGCCGCCTCCACTTCCGGGCCGTGGCAACGAGGCTGGCCAGCAACCGGCAAAGTCACCGGCGGAGCGTCCCAAGCGCCAGGGCTGAAAGACGGCTGGCAGGTCCGCCACGAGAGGAGTGCGTTCTGATCGTGGACACGGCCCAGAAGCAGGCACTGGACCCCCCAGGGCTCTGACCAGCGCGCAGAAAGGCAGGGCCACCACAAGGGTCTGTCCCGAGCAATGCGCATTCTCCCTAGGAACCCAGCGAAACAGCACACTCTGCAAAAATGCACGTGTCACTCTCAAACAAGGTCTTCAGGGAGCCTGGCCCCTCCTGTCTGAGGTGGGGTGGGCAGGGGACAAGAAGCCTGAGGGGCTCTGGGCCAGCACTGCCTGCAGCCCTGACAGAGGTGGCGGTGGGGGCGACACCAGGCCCACGTGGACCCTGGCTCACAGGGACCCCGAAGAGGGGCAGGACGGTGTGCGTGAGAGAGGCCTGAGGCAGGAGACCTGAGAAGAATTCGGACCACACCAGCTTTTCCCTCTGAGAAATGGGTCGACCCAGGCTCTGCTACCTCCGAGGTGCCGACGCAGGGAGAACACGGCCCGCCCTACAACAGGGACCGGCCCGTAAAACAGAACGCCTCCTAGATTTCCGAAACTGGTCACTAGGCCCAAAGACCCCCAATGCCCCCTTCCTGACCGTCCAAGGACGGACTCCAGGCCCCCGGCACCAGCAGGAGAGGAGGGCTGGGAGCAGGCCCGCCCAGGACGGCGGGCCTGGCGGATGGCGGCAGCCTGGGCTCAAGGCACCAAGGTACTCGCCAAGGCTGCCAGGCCAGTGTCCGGTGACATCCCTGCACCGGGGGGGGTCTGGCCTGCCACCTGACCACCCACCGCCCTCTCCTGGTGTCTACGCCCCTCGCGGCATGGAGCCAAAGGCCACGCAGGGAAGGGCGGGGTCTCCCAGGAAACCATCTGGCAGCGTCAGCGGCCCGGCTGGGCGGCAAGGCCGGGAGCCCCTCCGCAGACCCTGGAATAAGGCAGCAGGCGGCTGGGACGGGCTCGCGAAAAACAAGGGCGTCCGTGGTTCCCGAGGGCCGCATCTACCACAGACCGCCGGCGGCGACCCCTGCACCGAGCCTGGGGCCGGCTCTGCTCCCTGCGGGGACTGGCCCACCCGGGACCCCTGAGCGCTGACCCTCACCTCCTGCGATGCCGCACTTCAAATATCTACTTACACGGATCAGGGTCTCCTGGTTTTGTTTTTAAATATCCAACAGCAGCCTCTCCCGGGTCGTGCTGTAGACCAGGCTCGTCTGAGGTGGGTGAGGGGTCGGGCAGCGCAGCCCCCGGGGCGCTTCCAGGAGGAGCACTTTCTGTAGGCCACCAGGACCCCACAGCCAAGAGCCCGCCGGGCTGTGCAGGGGGAATCACCCCTGAGAGCACACTTCCAGGAAGCCAGGCTCCTCCGGTGAAGACCGGGCATGCCCAGGCCCCTCTCTTGGGGATGGTGACAGGAGGGGCTGTGGGGCGCCAAGTGTCTCCTATTCGGCCGAGGACACAGACGGCTGGGGGCAGGGGGTCCCCACCGAATCTGTTTTAAAGGACCCCCCCTTTCAACAGCTGAAAGGAAACAGCTCACTGTCTCGGGAGAGCTGCGAGTAAGCAGGCCGCGCAGGCCCTCGGTCTCCCCCACAGGACACTCACAATGGACCAGAATTAGGGAGAAAGAGCCCTTCTGTGTGCAGGGCTGGGACTGCGGGTTTGCCTTGGCGGGGGAACAACTTTCCACTGGCCGTGCCCCTCCCCCGCTCCGTCCACTTGCAGCTGGGGCTGTCCTCAGAGGGAAGGAGGCATTTCCTGTGCCCCCCCATTTCCCAACATTCTTGGCAAGCCCAGAGAAGAGCAGGCAGCAGGAACAGGGAGGGGGCTGGGCGGGCCCCCCGGCGCAAAGGCGGGGGGGGGGGGGGGGGGGGGGGGGCGCCCCCCCCCCCCCCGCCCGGGCCCCCCCGCGGCCCCGGGGGCCGGGGGGGGGGGGGGGTCTGCCCCCTCTGTAGTGGTTTCCCTCCCGCCAGGGTGTCCGTCAGGCCCACACTCCCCAGGAGGAAGGCTGAGTAGCCAGAAGGCGGGGGTTTCGGGACAATGGCTGAAACGCACACCTGGTGTCGTGGGGGGCTGGGGGAGACAGCTCTCCAGGACCGAGAGCCGGGTAGGCAGGAATTCAGGTGACTGTCCAGTCACTGGCCACTAAGTCCCCCCAAAGGGTCACGCACAACAGAGGTGGGGGTGGGAAAGCTCCGCCAGCCTCTGGCATCTCCACTCCCCTCTGGGCTCGGAGGAAGCCCCGAGGGTGGCCCTGGGGCCTCAGAGACACTAGGCCCATGGCAGTTGCTCGAGAAACACCCGCAGTGTGTGAAGGTAGGAGGTAAGGTCAAGGGAGGCCAGTCCGGCCTCGAGCAGAAGCATGGCTCCACCCAGCTGCCCCCTCCCACCTCCTGCCAAAGGCCACAGGAACACCTTGTCTCAGACACCTTCCCTGTATGCTGCCACAAAGCTCTGGGCGTCTGGCCTGAGCTTCCTGGGGGTCAAGGCAAGGGCCGCAACAGGAGTGACGACCCTGAGGTCCAAGGCACCGGGAACACAGCCCTCAGGACTCCGACAGCACCGCCCCTCCAGTGGGCGCCCAATCCGTGGGGAGGCCTGGATGGCTTCTCCCTGCACGGAGAGGGGAGTGCCCAGCTGTCACAGGAAGCCCAGCTTAATCTGGCCGAGACAAATCAGGGTCCCCACCCCCAAGGCCGGGGCTGATCTGCAGGGACGCCCAATCCCCGGACACACCTGTGCCCTGCCAGCAGACACAGAGGGGATGGACGGGGCCATCGCGCCTGACTTGCACGTCTGCTGGGGCGCCAACTGTGCACCTGTCAAGAACTAACCAATGGAGGCCACGTGGTGGCCCGCAGCTTGGACTTCGGACGCAGGAAACCGAGGGCTTATCTCAGGCTTGCTGAACTTGCACAGCCCCTCCCCAGGACCCTGGCTTCTACTCAGTCTCCTCCCACTTCTCCCGAGGCCTATGGGCCCAGCACGTCATCGGTCTCTGGAGCAGAAGGAAAGGCCCACCGCTCTGAGGACAACGCGCCCCGCTCTGGTTAGGGACCCACCGCATAGGGATTTCTCTGCTGGGAGTGGTCTTTAAGTCAGCTATACAAATCCACAGATTTTCAAAAGGCCACTAGTCTGGTCCCAGGGCCTTCCCCCTCCACACCCCCCGTCTTAGCGGCTGAACCTCACAGCCTCCCAGCAAGGATGAACAAGCTGAAGCCTGAACCAGCACACGCACCCACAGCCCGCTCGCTGCTGTTCAGCTTACAGGCTCAGACTTCCAGCGACCAGGTGCAGCCACAGACTCCACCCTATCTCAGGAGCAGCCCCCCGCCCCCACCGGCGTCTACTGGCACACTGAACGTGAAGGCTTGGCTCGGGCAGCTACTTTGGGCCATTGAGGCAGGAAGCAGAGAACGGGACCGGTAGGCAGGTCTGCCCCCGGGGGAGGAGAGACAGAGAAGTACAGGCCATGCTCTGCAGTTGCGCTTGCCCCCCTGGGCCCCTTCGTTGGAGTCTCCCCGCGTTTCAGTTACCTCAATACCCCTCTTGCTGGGGAAGCAAAGGACAGAAGGCGCCGACACTCGACGCCCGTTACAAACACACCAGGGGCACAGGAGCCCCAGGACCCCCGATTCCAGAACACACGGGAAAGGTCTCAAAGGCCAGGTCCTGAATATATCGGGACAGAAGCGACAGGAAGAAGTCTCGGTACCTTCCACAGAAAACCAGCAGAGCCGACGAGTCGTGACAACAGAGCCACCAGGAAGCCGACACTCCCGGGAGAGCTCCAACCTTCACAGCTGCCCCAGGCCGCCCGTTCCCCACGCCCGCAGGGGAGACCACGGCACCCCTCGTGCGCACAGCCCACACGCACCACTGGCCCCAGGATGCGGAGTCCCTGCGGGCCGCCCCAGGCAGCAGGAGCAGGTGGCCTCCAGGCTTCCGACTTGCCTCTGGGGTCCGGGCCGCCTGCATAAGGCTCCTTTCTTGAGATGATCTCTGACTGCAGCAGATGACCTCAGAGAGTGGAGAGGGGTCCCGGTGCCTTGACCCACCGTGTGACGCCGCTAAGCCGGGCCCCCAGGCGCAGGGGCGGGGCAGACCCCCTTTAGAAGCTCAACGTGGGGGATACGGAACCCGGGCCTCGTGCCTGGGCTGTGGGTGGTGCAGCGAGTGAAGGAGGTTTTGGGGGCCTGAGCAGACACCAGCTCCTAGAGGCTCCTGTGCACGAAGGCTCTCACAGGACAACTCCCCAGGATCACAGAGGAGAGCCCAAACCAGCCAAATGAAACTGCTCGGTCCTAGGGTCTCCGCGGCCCACGGTGTCCGGGGACTGTGGACCAGTGTGCACAGGCCTCTCCCACGGAACCCGGGGCAGGCAGGGCTGCACGGTGCTGTCCCCACCCCAGGCCGGGCCCCCCTCTGCAGCTTCTGGCAAACACTTAAAGACGCGGTAGAATGTTCATGGAAAAACCAAGCCCCCTGAACCCTTCTCCTGCCCCGGGGGGCTCAGAGGGGCAGCCCCCCGACCTAAGAGTGCAAACTCAGACCCCAGCCTGAAAGCAGGCCGGAGGACCACCGAGTACCCTGTGGTCCCGCCACGCCTATCTCGGAGGAGCCTCCTGGGCAGCACCCGGTGGTGGGGGCGTCCTCCTCGCGGGAAAACAAACAGGGAGCTTTGTGACTCCACAAGCTAGCGGGGGACCCACACGGCCTGTGGTCCTTCCCGAAACGTCTCTCAGGACGGGACCTGACCAGGGTTCCCACCTCTGCCCCAGGCCAGTCAGCCTATTGCCCTTCCCACGGTGGGGTCCCAAGATGATCCCGTCTGGCTGCACAAACCCTGGCTGTCTCCCACGTGGCCGTCTCCGCCCAGGTGGGTGAGCGGTGCCTGACCCAGGAAACTGAGCCACCAGAAAGCAAAGGACGGCGCGGATCCGACATGACCGAGGCACAGTGCCCCCTGGAAGAGGAGGCCGGCCACACGCCGGCCACAGGCAGGGCGAAAGGATGGGTGTGCCGACCCCACACCCGTCATCATCAGGGAAATGCCACTCACAGCCACCGGAGCCACCAGCTCACACCTGCCAGACTGGCTTCAATCAACAACACGGGAAACAACAGGTGTCGGCGAGGATGCGGAGACGGGGGACCGTGCACCGTTCCGGGGAGTGCACGCTGGTGCGGCCCCTCGGGAGCAGTGTGGAGGCTCCTCCAAAGTTAAAAATACGAGGGCGCCTGGGTGGCTCAGTCGGTTAGGCATCCGACTCTTGATCTCAGCTCCAGTCAGGATCTCAAGGTTTGTGACACGGAGCACCACACTGGGCTCTGGGCTGACAGCGCGGAGCCTGCTTGGGATTCTCTCTCTCCACCCCCTCATGCCCCTCCCCCACCTCTCAAAATAAATAAATACCTTTTAAAAAGTTAAAAATAGAAATACCGTACACCACTAAACTGCACTACTGGGTATTTACCCAAAGAACATAAAAACACGCACTCGAGGGGCGCCTGAGCCGCCCAGGGTGGCTCAGTCGGTGGAGCGTCCAACTTCGGCTCAGGTCGTGATCTCACGGTTCGTGGGTTCGAGCCCCGCGTCGGGCTCTGCGCTGACAGCTTGGAGCCTGGAGCCTGCTTCGGATTCTGTGTCCTTCTCTCTCTGCCCCTCCCCTGCTCATGCTCTGTCTCTCTCCCCCTCTCAAAAATGAACATTTAAAAACAAAACAAAATGAACAAACACTCCCTCGAAAAGACACGTGCACCCCTATGTTTACTGCGGCATCGCCAACAATAGGCAAGATCCGGAGGCAGTTGAAGAGTCCACCGGAGGACACGCGAGACGTGGTGCAGGTGCATGTATATATGTGTACATACACGCACATGTATGCTCACATATGCACACACACACTTATACATACACACACGTACACTTATATGTGCACTTGTACAGACACGTATGCTTACGTATACATACGTACACACATACGCTCACACACACGTATACTTATAGATGCACACAAACACATGCATATGCTTATATATGCATACAAACACGCGCAATAAATAGAACATTACTCAGTCTTAAAAAAGAATGAAATCTTGCCGACTGCAACAACATGGACAAACCAGAGAGTACAGCACCAAGCAAAGTCAGTAAGAAAAAAAATATTTCAGTTGGTCAGAGACAGGCAAATACCATGGGATTTCACTCATAGGTGAAATTTAATGGACGAAATGGGCAAAGGGAAAAGAGGTGAACCATGAAACAGACCCCAACTACAGACAACACACTGATGTTCCCAGAGAGCAAAGCAGGTTGACGGGGATGAAGGGTTACGCCTGTCATGATGAGGGCGGTGTTACATGGATGTGCAGTCACTACGTGGTGCACCAGAACCTAATGCTACGCTGTGCGCTAACTGGAATTTTTTTTAATGTTTATTTTTGAGAGAGAGAGAGAGAGAGAGAGAGAGACAGTGCGAATGTAGGAGGGGCAGAGAAAGAGAGGGGGAGACACAGAATCCAAAGCAGGCTCCAGGCTCTGAGCTGTCGGCGCAGAGCCTGACGCGGGGCTTGAACCCATGAACCACGAGATCATGACCTGAACCGAAGTCGGATGCTTAACTGACTGAGCCACCCAGGCACTCCTTAATTTTTTTTTTTAACTTAACAAAAAATGGATATGGCAAGAGAGGCAGGGCCAGAGGGTGTAGTCAGTGTTCCTCAGCATCCAGTGCCTAGAATACGGCCTGTCTCATGGGAGTGGCCCTCGCCCGTGCAAGTCCCACTGACTGACACACCTCCTGGGTCCCTGACCTGGCATCCCACTTCTAGAAACGCATCGCAGGCTGCATGTGGCCAGGTGTCACCGGGGCTGCCTGCGTGGGGCAGGATAGACACAAGCCAGGCAGCCCGGGGCGGGTGGGGGGTGGGGACAGGCTGTCCACACACCAGAACACACACCGCCAGTGTGGGCACAGAACCTCAGGCATCACGTGGGCAGACGGAGGGACGTGACCGTGTGGCACCCATCTGGGCCAAATCACGGGAAAGTGCACACAAGCTTTGTAGCAGAAACACTCTGGCAGTTCAGAGAAGAAACCAGAACAGAGGTGTGAGGGTGGTTTCCCCAAATACTTCAGCACTTCTAGCCTGTGAACAATCTCCCATTCCCGACAAATACAGAAAAAGGAAAGACGGACGACTGGGAGCCAGGCGGGGTCTGAGCTGCAGGGAGGAAGGAGGGGAGCTCCCCTACCTGGCCCTTCCAGAAAATCAGAAGGCCACCCGCCACCTCCAACCACACCCAGGTCTGGAGAATGACACCAAGACATGCCCCCTGACCACAGCCCCCGACCCCTGCCCCTGCTTCCTGGCCGGGCACTCCCCTCTGGAGCACGGAGCACGCAGGCCACCCCTTAAGCTGCCCGGCCAGTCCCACACGGTGAGAAGCTGCGACAGCCCCTGCCAGGGGCCACGACCCGGCACACTAGTCCTGCGGGTGCTCCCCCAGAGCCAGACCCCCCCCCCATCCACTCCCCTCCTCCAGACAGGGGGTGCGAGGGGGTCTGAAGCACACCGCTCCCAGATCCCCCTGCACACCACGTCCCAACTGCCCCTCCGGCAGCCTTTCTGCCCTGCAGGTTCCCAGGGTCAGGGGTCTAACTGGGGCCAGACCAGGCCTCGGCCCCCAGGACGCCACGCCCAATGGAGCAGGGTCAAGACGTCCTCCCAAGCACAGAATGGCACAGCCCGCTTCCGTGACCAGAACGTGGCCCGGCCACCTCCTCACTTCTCTGAAGCCTAAATTTGAGGCTCCTTCCCATAGCACCCGGCCGCGTGAAGACAACTGCCGAGAGCAGCCCTAGCGGCCAAGCCTGCAGCCAGCTTGGACAGCCAACCCCGACCAGGGTGACATATCCACAGGAACCGTGTGTCTTCACTCTTCCACCCCAGCCTCGTGCCTCAGGAGTGCCAGCGCACCGACCCCTACAGGGTGCAGCCGGTCCCTGGACTTCACCTCGGGACCCCACCGCAGGCGCAGAGTAGAGAGTAAGCAGGCAGCCTGCCCCGTCTCGCCCGTCTCGCTCGTGGGAAGGTTCGTGCAACAGCTGCGTCTCACCCACAGAGCAAGCACAAGAAGCCTGGCTCACACCTGTCTACACCAGCACGCCCAAGAATCTACCAGAATGATGCAAACAGAAAAGCGGGGCCAAGAAGCAGAATAGCGGCCCACAAGCCTGGGGTGTGGAGCCCCGGGAGCCCTAGTCCCGGGTTCACGGCACAGACCCCGGGACTGGCACTGACTGGTGAAGGGCCAGATGGCCTCAGGGGCCATCTGAGGAAGAGCAAGCCTGGGGGTCAGACATCTGGGCTTCGGGGCTGCTGGCAACGTAACAAATGTCTTCCTGGTGGAAAGGACCAGCAGCCTGTGTTTTCAGGTGCTCCTCTGGCCGGTGATCACTTTTACTACTACCAGGCACCCCCCTGATTTAAGACCAGGGGCTCCTGCCACCTGACCCACCCCCCAGGAAGAAACACATCTAATAAGGCGGGCTGCACAGAGCTGGGGGGGAGGTCACGTGGAGGTCACGTGCGGTCCAGGGCTGCTCGGGGGGTGGGGTGCACAGCAGCGGCCATCCTCCCGTGAGCAGAAATAGCCTGTCTGCTCCAGGGTCCAGAGAAACAGGGCCGGAACATGTGGATAAAGGAGAGGGGAGAGAAATCAGACTCCAACCCTGCAGACCACACGCTAAAACAGCAACAGGGAAGACTCGGTTTTGATCAAACATGTAATTACAGCAAGGACAATATTTACGAGACACGGCAGTGTTTAATTTAAGGGCTTGGGGACCATCAGTCACAATGCAGAAACATGAACTAACTCACCCTCCATCATTTGGTTTTAAATCACAAAGGACGCTTCCCTGTGCCTGAGCTGGTGCCCGCACGCCGGCCGCTGGGACCCCTGGGCCGGCCCGCACCCCCACACCCAGCCCCACTCGCACGGGGGGTCCAGGGAACAGCCGCCCCCCACCCCGGTCTGTTTATCTCCAGGCCACTGGGCTTTAGGACGAGCTCTGGTTTCCACTTGCCCGAAACCTGGACCCACATGTGTGTTTGCTCGCAACTCCTAACGCCAGTTTTAAGCTACTGAAACGTTTCACCTTGGTGGCTTGCGATTCTGACCTTTTGGCGTGTTTTTCATCCCCTGAAAGGCCCTGTCAAAGCTCCCAGCCTGCCCGTCTGTGCCGAGGGCGAGGGTCGTGGGAACTCAGAGGCGGCAACAAAAATTAAGGCAGTGACCTTTCGACCCGGCTCTTTGCAGGGCCTGCAAGGGGGTGGGGGCGGGGCGCCCCCACAGCCAGGCCACCCTCCCCGGGCCCCTCGGCTCAGCTGGCCCTGCACCTGCCCATGGGGCCACTGCCCCCTGGAGAAAAAGAAACAACCAATCGGGGCAGGCTCAGCCCTCCTCCCCCAGCCTCCCTGAACCTGGTCTGCCTGTGGCATCGGGGATGGGGTCCCTTTTCAAGAAGTGGCTTTCTGGGAACCTGGCCAGGCTGCCCTTCCCCCACACCAGCCTCTCCAGCCAAGACATTTGTCGTCAGCACCTCCTGGCCCTTCAGCAGGAAACCTGGAGTGGGGGTGGGGGGTTGGGGGGGTGCCCCAGGGTCCCCCGAGTTCCCATGCTGCAGGCAGCCACCAGCAGCCCCTCAGAGAGGACGAGGGCTGCATCAGAGCCCCGGGGGGAGGGGCGCACAGGAGTGGCGGGGCACCCCCAGCATGGTGGGCTCACAGGAACAAAGGTTTCTGGGGCAGAAGCCGCTCGACATACAGGGAAGGAACGTCCGGGTCATTGTGGGGCAGACAGAGAGCACAAAGCCGCCAGCCGCGCGCTACGCGTCCCCACGCTGGCCCCCCATCCCCAGACGGCCCGGAGCAGTAACAGGAACCCAAACAGGCCCTCCTTTAGGGAAGGCCACTGACATGGGGCTTCACGTAGCCCGACTCCGCACCCCTAGGAAGGAGGCCATCTCGGAAAGGACGTCACCCAACAGCCCAGCCCCAGCAGACTTCCGGGGTCAGGTGCCATCCTCCTGAACGGGTCGGGGAAAGCCGGCGGGGAAGGGGCGGTGGCAGCGTGAGGGCCAGCCGGGCCACTGCTAGGACGGTCCCGGTCATCCCCACAGCCCCAGCCTGCGGATGGCAGGGCCAGAGCGGGGGAGGGGGCTCAGGTGAACTTGTCCGCCCGTCCCAGGCCCGGTCCCACAGCTGACCGGCTGAGAGCCCAGCAGGGCACACGGGTCCGCCACCTCAGCTCAAGGGTCTCCCACAGTCGGACCAGCCACCCGCATGATTCAGGGACCAGGAGGAAGGAAAGCGGGCGTGTGGCTCTGCCCCACCCCCAGCCCCTCTGGAGATGGGACGGCCTGAACTTTTCACCCTCAGCATAGACACCAGGAGAAAAAGGCCACAAAGGTGTCTGCCCGGGGCGGGGGGGGGGGGGGGGGGGGGGGGGGGGGCACAGAGAGGGCGGCCCCTGACACCGTCTGCAGTTTGTTTCTCCACCATACCCCCTCCAAAAATGTGTATTGCCCGTTTTACAATCACCAGATGGAGGCCCGGGGCCCGCAGGCCTCATCACCCTCTGTGACCGCCTGACCTCTTGTAAACGGGGACAGAGCCCAGGACCTGCGGCCACACCCCCAATCCCAGGGGGCCGGCACAGGTCACCAGGCTGCATCCAGCCCTTGGCATCGGACGGAGTGATCGCTATCTCCCAGACCTGCTCACGCTGAGAACCAGAAAGGATAGAAACCCAAGAGGCAGAGGCCCCAGAGTGACCGCACCCACCAGCAGATGGGCTCTCCTGCAGACACCGCGACCGCCCAGGGCGCGGCCAACAGGGGGGAGGGCCGTGCATGGATTCACATGCCCACCCCGGGTGTGTCCCCTCCCAACGGGCATGAAGAAAAACAGAGATGAGCCAGGCACTGGCCTCTGCTGCCCCGGGCTAGTGCTCGCCAGCAAAGCAAACCCACTCCTTCCTCATGAGGGTGCCGCCCACCCTCACCCCCCGACAGTCCCTGAGCTGTGTGGGACAGGCAGCGCACGAGGCCGATCCCTGTGCTGCTGTGCACGGGGCCGGCGGATGACGCCCTCGGCCACCCCGAGCTCCTCCTGCGTGTGCTTCCCTTCCAAGCCCGTGCTCGTATCACCAGAAAGTCCACCACCAGCTAGACGGTCACTCACGGCCCGGGGAGCAGAATCTCGAATCTGGGTCCTCTCACAAAGCTCGGAAGCTCCCCAGGCCCTCACCGGGCCTGCCCCGGCCTGCCCTCCAGCCCCCGAGGCTCTGCGTGGCCTCCTTAGGCCTTAAGGGCAGCGGCCTACGAGGGACGGGACGCACGTCACAGCAGGTCCTCAGCGGGGCTCGAGAGTCAGGCGTGTGCTCTCCTGGAATCCCCAACAGCACAGCCGCACTGAGGCCCTAGTGTGAGAGGACCATCGAAACCAGCAGTGAGCAGGTCACAGTCCCGAGTGGTGGATGGACCCCCAATAGCACGGACTCGAGCCGGCACCACCCCCAAGCTACGGCCCAGCTGGGCCGGCTCTGAGCCGTTTCCGGGGCAGGAGCACCAGGGCTGGCAATGCCCCCACATCCCTACCCCACGCATGCGCAGGGCCCCCCGGCCCCCCTGCTCTGCAGCCCTCCTGGGGCAAGGCAGGTAAAACACCCCACACGACCAGGGAAAGAACCGTGTTATAAAAGAACCGTGTTATAAACCCAGCAGGAAAACTCACCCCCATCTCCCAAACCAAATCACTGTGCTTCAGGACGGTCCTCTCCGAGTGACTGGCGGAGGTGGTGGGCACCGGGCAAGACTCTTCGGCCCCGCCTGCTTCCTCATCACTCTCTCCAGAGTTCTCGGCCTCGGTCAGCTCGGCACCACCTGCGGAGGCGGGACAAGGCCCCGCGGACCTGGACGCAGCCCCCCACACAGCCACAAGCCTGGGAGGGTCCTGCTTACGCAGCAGAGAGCCAACGCAGGAAGCAAAACGCCCCTCGACAGCCGAGATGCGGCCAGCGCCCGTCCCCTCCCCACCCTGCGTGCTGGGCGCCTTGTGCCACACTCAGGTGCACCAGTGCTCAAGGCCCTGCTTCCCTGCACGAGCCCCCGCCCGTGTGCTCGCTCAAGGCGCCGAACCAACACGTGGCCTCGTCCAAAAGCCTGGACGAAGGAATCGGGGTGGGGGGTGCACACAGCGGTGGCAGCCAGCCAGCTGTCAGGAAAGACCCAGAACATGAGCACATACAACACAGTACCAGATTCCCGGGCCTCAGGCCCTGCCCTACAACTCGTTCTCTGAGCTGCTGCCCCAGGCCCGGCTGTGGGGGGTGGGGGTGGGGGTGGGGGTGGGGGTCTTTAGGGACTCTTCGGGGAGGGACAGCAGCTCCGTGGAGCGCCCTCAGAAGGGTCCTGAGTGCCAGCGCCCTGGGACAGACAGTTGGCAGGAGTGAGCGACGTCCGCTGGGGGGCCAGCTGCTGGGTGTGGCAGCCACCGTGCCCGCAAGGCCCCCATCGAGGCAGCCCCGGCAGCCGCCGTCCCTAGAGCAGTGGCCACGGAGCACAGAGCCGACCACAGAGCTGGGGCCGGACCAGGCCGCTCGGGAAGACAGCCGGCCTTCCCGCTGAGGGGGCCTCTGATGCAAGCTCTGAACGCCAACCAAGACAAGAGGCTTCCAAGTCCTCGGACGCGAGAGGTGCTTCCGCTCAGAGAACCCACTCACGGGCAGCAGAACCGTGGACCTGTGACCGAGAACGATCTGGAAGCACAAAGCTCATGATTCAACCTGGCACCAGGATGCCCAGGCCGTCGTCCCTGAAGCATGCTCGGGCACGGGGTCAGAGACGTCGAGAGCCACGGGGGGGTGCTCCCTCCTCGGAGCAAGCCTTTCCTGGTGGTCCGGCCACTGCCCAGCACCCACTTCACGCACCCAACGCCTTTCAGATGAGAGCGGAGGAGCACTGCCCCGTCGCTCCCCAGAGCCCCCTGCCCCCAGGCAGCTCATGAGAACACAGCACCCCCTCCAGCCCGGCCAAGCCCCCAAACCGCCGACCGTGCCTTCAGCCCTAAGAGAAGGCTCCAGGCGGAGGTGGTCTCTAAAGGCCACAACCCTCACCTGACAGAGTACGGGTCACCCTTACTGCCCTGCTCCTCCCTGAAGAGCACCATGAACGTGAACTTGCTCAGTCTTAAAGGGACCCCACTGTCCGCACATGTTAATAAACAAGCCAAAACACTCAGTTGTATCTCTGCTCAGGCTGAGCCCCCCAGTTGTGAGTGGCGCTTCACGGGAAGGGTAGGACCCCTGCCCCAACAGCCGGCTCGACTGCCGGCATTGTCTGCGCTCACAGGTGTCACCGAGAGCTCAGGACACCAACCCTGGTCCTGCAGGTGTCACCACAGCGCGTGGACACAGCCCGTCCTTGCAGGTGTCACCGAGAGCACAGGAGTGCCACGCCTGTCACTAGGCTGGTTGAGCGCTGGCTTGATGCAGCTGCTAGTCTGAATAGTCAAAATCATGGTACTTTGTTCATCATCAATTCCGACTAAAACTGAAAAGGCGGTAATGAAGACGGTAACAAAACGAATTTAACGCAGCCAAAATTACTGCAAAAAGGAAAATACGCCCGCTCACAATGGACACGCCAGTCAGCACAATTCAGCGATTTTCTAGAACCTTCTACCTCAGCTTGCTTTGCTCACCTTCCTTCCTCCAGCTGAGGTCACCCCCAAGGGTCTGTCGTTCAAAGTCCTGAGCTGTTTCTTGTTCGTTTTGTCTTTTATAAGTTTATTTACATTTTTTGAGAAAGACAGATGATGCAAGTGGGGGAGGGGCAGAGACAGAGGGAGAGAGAGAGGATGAATCCCAAGCTGGCTCTGAGCCGTCAGCACAGAGCCCCACGTGGGGCTTGAACTCACAGAACCACAAGATCATGACCTCAGCCGAAATCAAGAGTCGGACGCTTAACCGACTGAGCCACCCAGGCGCCCCCAAGTCGTGAGTTGCCTCTGCCGGAAGCCCCTGCCTGTGCAGGGCGCCTCCCGTGCTGCCGATGTGCGCAGCGAGCAAAAGGACAGCAGCTCCCTTACTTTGTTTGTGCCTTCCTTCTCCAGTGTCGCTAATGAAGACAGCACCTGATCAGAGAAACCGCAAGTCGATTTCAGCGGGGGACAACAGCCACAACGAGACGAGAGGAACCATCTGCAGCCAGGATGGCGTCACAGGGGCCAATCACCCCTGCCCCCAGGATCTGGGGGCGCCAAAAGCCAGACAAGGCCCAGCAGCCGCCCGCCCTCAAGGCACACACAACCAAGCACAGTGACCCCAAGATACGGAAGCAATCGCGCCGAGCCCTCCACCCGCCCAGCTCACCGTCGCGAGGGCTTCGGTGGAGCTGAGGAGATGGAACTGGCGGTCCAGGGACACACGCGGTGGGGGGTGGGGGCGGTAGCAAAGACCAGAACACGTGTGCAAGGAACAGACACAGGCACCGACAGGGTGGGTGGGAGCAGGACCCGAGGCTCCCACCAGGCAGGCTGGGAAACCTCTGAATTGGGGCGGTACTCCACTCACGAAGGCTCTGTCCAGTTAGCCCTGAAAGGAGGTCTGCTCTGGACCCACCTAACAAACCCCGAGAGACCGGTAAGGGCCAAGCTATCTCCAAGTAGCTCAACCGCACCTCAGGACAAAGCCCAAGAAGACCGACAGAGACACAGGAACGTGCAGCACCAGACGTCACTTTCAAAAGATGTGCAGCCAAACGAGTGGGAAAACACGAACCACAGTAAGAGTCAGCCACTAAAACTGACCAGAACGGCCACAGGCATAAGAATTCACAAAGGACAGGGGCGGCCGGCCGGCTCAGTCAGAAGAGCGTGTGACTCTCGATCTTGGGGCTGTGAGTTTGAGCCCCACACTGAGTGCAGAGATCACGTAAAAATAAGATCTTAAAAAAAAAAAAAAAAAAAAGTATGGAAACAGATTGCCAGGTTCACAATAACCCAAAGAAAACCGGAATAGCTATATTAGTATCAAAGTCAATTTCAGAGCAAAGAACATTAACTAGGGACAACGAGGAGGGGGATCGTGTGGATACAAAAGTAACCAGACACAAAGCACAAACATTAATGCCCCAAATAACAAAGCTACAAAGCACACGAAGCAAAAACCAATATAACTGCACAGAGACAAATCTTCAATTACACTAGAAGACTTCAACACTCTTCCATAAAACTTGATCGGGCAATGATAAAAAAATCAGCAAAGACACAACGGCACCACCACACGACACCATCAACAATCTGACCTGACCAATATTTACAGAGCCCCCCCCGTCCCCAGTGCAGGTCCTAGTCAAGCGCACAGGGAACATTTACCGAGACAGAGTCTATTACGGACTGAAAACAAGTCTCAGTACATTTAAAGAGGCCCATATCATATGAACCGTGTACTCTGACCAAGGCAGAACTCAATTAGAAAAAAACAACAAAAAATCGCTGCAGAATTCTCAAATATGTGCAAAGTAACACACTTCTAAATAACCCATATATCAAAGGAGAAATCAAAAGGCAATTATAAAAGTATTTGAATGGAATGAAAATGAAAACACAACACATCAGAATCTGTGCAAAATCCTGAAAACAGGACTTAGGAGAAAATCAAGTATTTGAAAAGAAGAAAGGTCTTACATAATTGAGTCAGCTTCTAACTTATGAACCAAGGACAGACTCAACCCAAAGCAAGTCAAAGAGAGAAAACTATAAAGATCAAGACAAAAATCAACGAAGTACAAAACAGAAAAATAACAGAAAATCAGTGAAACCAAAGCCGATTCTTGGAGATCAGTAAAACTGTTAAGCCTCCAGCTAGACTGCTTGGGGGGGATAAATTAAGAATTAAAAATGGTCAGTCAGCATCAGGACCGTGAAAGGCCTCAGCACTATTTCTCTAGCTAGTTAGAAACTAACAAGGGAACATTATGAACAACGTTATGACGACAAAGCTGACAGCATGGACAAAGTGACCAATTACTTGGAGAGCAAACCCTTGACCAAGAGCAGGCAGCCTGCACAGCCCCATCTAGTTAAAACCTTCTCCACAACCCTCCAGACCCAGATGGCCTTCAACCGTTAAGTACTACCAAATATATATTTTGGGTTGTTTTTTTTTTTTTTAAGTTTATTTATTTTGTGAGAGAGGACACACAGGAGGGGCTGAGAGAAAAGGAGAGAGAGCCCAAGCAGGCTCCATACTGTCAGCGCAGAGCCCGACACGGGGCTCGAACCCACAAACCGCGAGACATGACCTGAGCCAAAATCAAGAGTCGGGCGCTTAACTGACTGAGCCACCCAGGAGTCCTGCCACCAGGTATTTTCAAAAGGAAGAATTTGGGGGGCTCCTGAGTGACTCAGTGAGTTAAGGATCCAACTGTGACTCAGGCCATGATCTCACGGTTCGTGAGCTCGAGCCCCGCATCGGGCTCTGTGCTGACAGCTCAGAGCCTGGAGCCTCCTTCAGACTCTGTCTCCCTCTCTCTGCCCCTCCCCCCCCATCTCTCTCTCTCTCTCTCTCTCTCTCTCTCTCTCTCAAAAATAAACATTAAAAAAAAAAATGTCTTGGGGCGCCTGGGTGGCGCAGTTGGTTAAGCGTCCGACTTCAGCCAGGTCACGATCTCGCGGTCCGTGAGTTCGAGCCCCGCGTCGGGCTCTGGGCTGATGGCTCAGAGCCTGGAGCCTGTTTCCGATTCTGTGTCTCCCTCTCTCTCTGCCCCTCCCCCGTTCATGCTCTGTCTCTCTCTGTCCCAAAAATAAATAAACGTTAAAAAAAAAAATAAAAAAAAAAAAAAAATGTCTTAAAGGAATGACCCTCTTTAAAAAAAAAGAGAGAGAAATAGTTTTCAGAAAATTTAAGAGGGAATACTTACTTCCCCAATAATTCTATGAATCTAACATTACCGTGATACTAAAACCAGACAAAAAACATTACAAGAAAACCAAAACATAACAAAAAACCACAGACCAATATCCCTTATGAATATAAATGCAAAAATTATAAACAAAATTTTACCAAGTCAAACTTCAATATCGTAAAAGGATAATACACCAGGGCACCCGCCTGGCTCAGCTGGTGACTCTTGGTCTCCAAGTTGGAAGTTCAAGCCCAACGTTGGGTACAGAGCTTACTTTAAAGACAGACAGGTGAATAGATTTTTTAAAAAAGGGTAATATGCCATGCCGAGGGAAGATGTGTTCCAGGAATAAGCTTAGCTGGCATTCAAAATCAGCATAATTCACCGTATCGATAAACCGAAAGAGTTACTTATTCCTCGTATCGATAATCTCAGTGGACGCAGAAAAAGCATCTGACAACATCCAACACCCGTCCTTGATCAAGACCAACTAGGACGGGCCTGCAGGGACTCCCTCAGTCTGATAAATGGCACCGACGAAAACCCAACGACTAACGCACCTGGCGGTGAGAGAGCGCGGCACGCCAGCCCCTACGACAGGGAGCACGGATGTCCACTCGCACCACCTCTGGTCAACTCTGCGCTGGAGACGCCAGCCAGCGCGACCAGGCAGGACAGGTCACAGGCGTCAGGCCTGCGAAGGGAGAGGTAACGCTAGCTTTATTCACAGGTGACATTATCATCTGTGACTATGATAGAATCGACAAGGAAGCTACTGGAACTCAGGAGTGAGCTGCCAGGTCGCCTGCAGGAGGCAAGGTCAGTATACAAAAGCCAACCGTACCAGCAACGTAAAACCAGGCACTGAAATTTAAAAAGCGATGTTGGGGCGCCTGGGTGGCGCAGTCGGTTAAGCGTCCAACTTCAGCCAGGTCACGATCTCGCGGTCCGTGAGTTCGAGCCCCGCGTCGGGCTCTGGGCTGATGGCTCAGAGCCTGGAGCCTGTTTCCGATTCTGTGTCTCCCTCTCTCTCTGCCCCTCGCCCGTTCATGCTCTGTCTCTTTCTGTCCCAAAAATAAATAAATTTTAAAAAAAAAAAAAAAGCGATGTTACTTGAGGGGCACCCGGGTGGCTCAGTTGGTGGAGCGTCTGACTCTTGGTTTCAGCTCAGGTCATGAGCTCACGGTTCGTGGGCTCGAGCACAGAGCCTGCCTGGGATTCTCTCTCTCCCTCTCTCTGCCCCTCCTCTGCTCTGTCTCTCAAAATAAATAAACTTCAGGGGCGCCCGGGTGGCTCGGTGGAGTGAACGTCCGACTTCGGCTCAGGTCAGGATCTCGCGGTCCGTGAGTTCAAGCCCCGCGTCAGGCTCTGTGCTGACAGCTCGGAGCCTGGAGCCTGTTTCAGATTCTGTGTCTCCCTTTCTCTCTGCCCCTCCCCCGCTCATGCTCGCTCGCTCGCGCTCTCTCTCTCTCTCTCTCTGTCAAAAATAAACATTAAAAAAAATTTATAAACTTAAAAAAATGTTTTTTTGAGCAACGTTACTGGAAATTCTTATTACACTCTATGTTAACGAACTGGAATTGAAATAAAAACTTGAAACTACAAAAAAACCTTTAAAATAAAAAGTAAAAAGGAATACTACTTCCAGTAACACCAAAAAAGAAAAACTTAGAGATAATTCAATACATCTGACAAAAGGCATCACGGCCTATGCGCTGAAAACTGGGAAATGTTGCCGAGAGAAATTTAAAGCAAACGCACGGAGTGACTGCCTTGATCACAGTTTGGAAAATTCAGAATTGTTAAGATGTCAGTTCTCCCCAGATCAATCCCAATCATATTTTTAGCAGGTTTTTTTTCCACGGCAATGACAAACTGCTTCCCAAATTCAGATGGAAACGCAGAGGGCCTAGGAGGCCTACCAACGTGAAGAAGGCGCTGGCGAGCTCACATCACCTGACTGCAGGAACTAGAAAGCGGTAGTAATCAAAACCAGCAGGGTGCTGATAAAAAGACACACAAAGAGACCGAGTGAACACAACACGGTGCAGAAAGAAACCCACACGCACATGCACAACGGCTTCTGAACCAAAGTGCAGCGACAATCCAGCGGGGAGAGAGCAGACTCTTGAGCAAACGGTGCGGGACCAAGTGGAACGTCCGGGCGCACGATCAGCTCGGACGCGCACCTCGCGGCGGACCCAAGATGAACCCCCAACGGATCACAGACCTAAACGTAAACCTTAAAGTTGCAGAATTTCCAGGAAAAAGCACAGGAGGCAGCCTCCGTGATCCGGGTCAGGCAAAGATCTGTCGGCTAGCGCACCGTGGGCCCGACCCAAGAGAACAAAACTGATTAATCAGAGTTGATCGACATTTCACAGCCAACTCTCCAAGAGACGCTGTTAAAAAAGAAAGCCACAGAGGGAGACGATTTCCGCCAGGCATCGATGTGAAAGGGACGTGCACCCAGAACACATACAGAAGTCTTCAAACTCCACAACAGGGCAACGACTCCTTCCATAACGGGCAGGATTCCGAACAGACGCTTCATCACAGAAGATCTTTGGGCAGCAAACGAGCGCACGAAGAGCAGCCCAACATCGCCAGTCATCGGGGAGACACAAAACCACCAGGCGATACCACCACACACCTACTAGAAAGTTCAACATCCATACATTTACATCCCTGACCCAGCCACTCCCCACGGAGGTGCGCGGCCAAAGGAAAGAAGCGTGTGTGTCCCTACGAACACTGGTAAATAAACGGTCACGGCAGCTTCACTTGACTCGCCGAGAACTGGAAAGGATCCGGCCACCTCGACAGGTGTGTGCGTAAACAAGGTGCAGCACATCCATGCGACAAACACTGCCCAGCAGTTAAACAAATACACAAACGACACAGAAGAATCTCAAAATAATTATGCTGAGTGGAAGAAATCAAACCCAAAAAGACAGAGAGAGAGAGAGAGAGAGAGAGAGAGAGATTTCGTTTATATAAAGCTCTAGAGAAGGAAATCTCCTCTCTGGTGACAGGAAGCAGATCAGTGGCTGCCTGGGGGGGGGGGGGCAGGAAGGAGGGATCACAAACAGGCACAGGGACACTGCGCGGGTGATGGTCAGGCTCCTTATTGGGACCCTAGTGATGGTTTCACATGTGTACACACTTACCAAAGTTATCGAACCGCACGCTTTAATTACATGCAACTTATTATGTTTAGTATATCTTTAAAAAGCTGTTTTGGGGGCCGCTGGGGGGCTCAGTCGGTTAAGCGTCCAACTCAATTTCAGCTCAAGCCATGATCTCGAGACCCCCATCAGACTCTGTGCTGACAGTGCGGGAGCCTGCTTGGGATCTTCTGTCCCCCCCCCCCGACCCCCCATCCCACTTGCACGCTCTCTCTCAAAAAGAAGTATGTCTTGGGGCGCCTGGGTGGCGCAGTCGGTTAAGCGTCCGACTTCAGCCAGGTCACGATCTCGCGGTCCGTGAGTTCGAGCCCCGCGTCAGGCTCTGGGCTGATGGCTCAGAGCCTGGAGCCTGTTTCCGATTCTGTGTCTCCCTCTCTCTCTCTGCCCCTCCCCCGTTCATGCTCTGTCTCTCTCTGTCCCAAAAATAAATAAAACGTTGAAAAAAAAATTTTTTTAAATGAAGTATGTCTAAAATAAAATAAAATAAAATAAAAAGTGACTATACGATAAGTATCCCAACCAGACCCTTCATAGTCCAGGACTCATTTGTTCTGTAGTCTTTTTTTTTTTTTTTTAATGTTTATTTTTGAGAGAGACAGAGACAGAGACAGAGTGTGAGCGGGGGAGGGGCAGAGAGAGAGGGAGTCACAGAATCTGAAACAGGCTCCAGGCTCTGAGCTGTCGGCACAGAGCCCGACGTGGGGCTTGAACTCACAAACCGTGAGATCACGACCTGAGCTGAAGTCGGAGGCTTAACCGACTGAGCCACCCAGGCGCCCCGACTGTTCTCTAGTCTTAAACAATTCCCACGGGTCCACGACAAATATAAACTAGCAGCATAAGGTTACCATTTCTTCTGTGGTTGATCCCAAACATATCCTTTCCATCCCATAAAGATTCACAAAAATACAGTAGCAGTGCATTAAAATCACTTCTTTCTCTAGATCAGGAATTGGCAAGCTTTCCCTGTAAAGGGCCAAATCGTAAGTATTTTTAGCTTTGAGGGCCATGCGCTCTCACTCACAACCACTCACAACCACTTGAAGCTGCTGCTTCATCACAGAAGCAGCCCACACTGGGAACAAAAAGGGGCGTGGCTGAGAACCAATAAAACTTTATTTACAAAGACGGGTGAGGGCTGGATCTGGCCCAGGGCCGGGCAGGCAGCGCTGTGGATCAGGGCTTCTCCCAAGGGGTCCCCCACAGTGCAGCCAGGATCACCGGGGAAATTATTAGGGATGCGAACGCTCGGAACCTGTCTCAGACCTAGGAATCTGACTCTCCGGGGGTAAGACCCCCCAGAAGCTAGCCATTCTTAAGAATTCTGAAGCTCAAGTTTAAGAAACTACTGGCCTAGAAAACCAGCAAGAGCGATGGACTGATCCAGAGCCAAGAACAAACAAAGCAAAGCAAACGTTTAACAGAAAGCTCCAGACCACACTCCCCAGAGAAGGCGGCACAGGCCTCGGGGCGGTCTGATAAACAGCCGGGTACTAAAGGGCACTCCAGAGAAAAATCTCCCAAACAAGTAGTAAAGATCATGAGACTCCTCCCGACAAGCCTCACTTCTTGACAAAGAGTTTCAACCCACTTTTAAAAAAACGGTTCTAGAACGTCTGAGCTCACATCCTTCCTTCACTCTGCATTCCCTCAACAGAATCTGGAACTCGGTCACTCCTTGGGGATGAAGCAGCCTTTGGGGTCTGTCACTCTCCCAGACCTCAGTGGAGACCATGTTCAGCCACAGACCCTGACGACCTTCAAGGACGGTGAACCCTGTGTGAAATGCACGCACACACGCGAGGAAACGTTCCAAGAAAGCCAGTCCCGGTACCGGAGGGTTACTTCTGGTTAAAATCACAAGTAACTGGCACTGCTGTATTTTCCTTGCCAAAGCAGCTCTCTGCACCCTTCCTTCCTCCATGCTTAAAATGCCAACACCTTAAAAAAATAATAAAACACCAACACCTTTTGCAAATCCAGGAAACACGTGGAGAAAATATAATGATTAAAATGCATCATTTGAAAGAAGAAAACCATTTTTTGGGTGGGGGAGGAGAGAGAGAAACGAGCGCGTGCATACGAAGAGGGACAGAGGGGGGGAAAGGAAGGGAGAGAGAGAGAGAGAGAGAGAGAGCGAGCGAGCGAGCGAGCATGGGCTCAGTGCGGAGCCCGACACGGGGCTCAATCCCACAACCCTGGGACCATGACCCGAGACAAAATTAAGAGTTGGATGCTCAACCATCTGAGCCCCCCAGGTGCCCCCCAAAAAACAGTTTTAAGACGAAAACGCAAAAATGCTTCGACTCCATTCTGCTTTCAAAAACTGCCGACGGGGGCGCCTGGGGGGGGGGGGGGGCTCAGTTGGTTACATGTTGGACTTCAGCTCAGGTCGTGATATCTCACGGTCTGTGAGCTCGAGCCCCACGTTGGGCTCTGTGCTCTCTGGAGCCTGCTTCGGATTCTGTCTCCCTGTCTCTCTGCCCCTTCCCCACTTACGCTCTGTCTCTCTCAAAAATAAACATTAAAAAAATCTTTTAAATTCAAAATAAAAAAAAATTTTTTTTTTAATCGCCACGGGACGCCTGGCTGGTTCTGTCAGTGGAGCATGTGACTCTTGATCTTGGGTTGGGAGTTTGAGCCCCACGGTGTACATCTGCTTAAAAACAAATTCTTAAAAATAAAGTCGCGCAAACCCCTCCCGTCCAAGGAAGGAGGAGCGGTCCTGACCCTGAGCACATGTGACGACAGGAGGGGCCGGGAGGAGGGGGCAAGGGCCCAAGGCTCTGGGAGAGACCCCTGGGCACCGCCAGGAAAAGCACCGGGTCCGCTGGCCCCGGGGGCGGAGAGGAGGTCTGAAGGGAGCCAAGTCAGGGACCAGTCTGCAAGTCCGCATGAGGAGCAGGCCGCCGGCCCCACGGCCAAGGGCGTGCTGCCACCCTGCCAGGCCCGACGGTCAGACGTCGCCAAGGCAGGGAGAGTGGAGCTCGGAAACAAGGCAAAAACGGGATTTCAGAGAAACCCGTCAACATCCCTGGGGACGGGAGACAAGACGACACAGCCACGACACAAGGACAGGGAAAAGTTTTCACAAAAGGAACAAAGAACCAAAAAAGAACATCTTAGAAATTACAAATGAAATCACAAAGCCCGAAAGTAGACAAGAACACAGAGTTAGGCAATAAAGCTGAGGAAAGCCCTGGAAAGTAACAGAGACAGAGCAGGGAGGACCAAGGCCACCGAAGCCACCAGAGGTGCTCCAGAGGAAAGGGACACAGAACCAACCACCCAGAAACACCACCAGCTCAAGCCCCAACCGG
The DNA here is from genome assembly GCF_014898765.1 of Herpailurus yagouaroundi. NCBI lineage: Eukaryota > Metazoa > Chordata > Mammalia > Carnivora > Felidae > Herpailurus > Herpailurus yagouaroundi. The sequence goes on along the minus strand of NW_024412388.1, from coordinate 1,096,159 downwards.
GATCAGCGCGCACACCAGACGGCGGGCCAGGCCCCATGCGGCCACCCTCCAGGCCCCGGGCTCCAGAGGAAGGCAGAGGCGGGCCACGCACCGTGTGCAGCACTGGCCCGGCCTCCCAGGTGGGCCAAGGCCAGTGGCAACAGCAGGCCAGCGAGCAGGAAACAGAGGCCACCAACTGCAGGGCCCGGAGCAGAGAGGAAGTGAGGGCGGCACAAGGGCCCCAGGGCGGGGCAGATGGCGGGTGAGGTCAGGAGTCAGATGCCAGATCGGGGTGAACGTGACCGCAGAGCTATTAAAGTGAGCCAAAGGACGGAGTCCTCAAACGTGAGACACGACGCGGCGGGCCTGGACGCAGGCTGCAGGGGCGAGCAGCTGAGGCGGGACTGGGGAGGCAGCGGCGCAGGTGACACAAACAGGAGGTCGACAGGACAAAGTCTGAACAACAGGAAGTCGCTGCCCAAGGCCAAGTGGAGAGGACAGGACGGGGGATGCCCGGTTTGTGCCATTCGCCCTGTAGATGCAGACCTTGTCCACCGACCCCTTAAGCAGCCACAAAAGGAGGAGAGAGCATCCAGGAGGCGGCAGCCTGGGAAGCAGGGGCACCACCTGAGACTCTGTCACTCAACCAAGCGGGCCACTCTGGGCGGCGCGGGGCCACGGGCTCCCGGTGCCCACGGAGGAGAACAGGCATCTGGAGGAAGGAGAGCTGCCGTCGCTGTGTGGGCAGCAAACAGAAGATTCCAAGTGTGTTCCCACCCCCTGGTCCACCCGGCCCAACCCCAGAGGTGGCCACGATGGCCAGGCACATCAAAAGGACAGTCCCTCAGCCAGCGGGTGCATTCTCAACATGTCCAGACTGAGCGTCAAGCACTTTAAAATGAACAGTAGACAAATAAAGATCTAAATGGGGTCTTGAGCTCTCCGTCTGGTCATTCTTGGGTGAAGCAGCATCACTGCAGAGCTACTCAAGGGACAGGGAGGTGACATGATGGGCCACAGCGGGGCAGGGATCCCCCAAGCACCCATGACGCAGGAGGTGCACCAGGGTGAAGCAGGAGGGCCTGGGGCAGCCTCTCCCTCAGCACCAACACCTGTCCTAACTCCCCATCACCGGGCTCACCGAGGCCGTGTCAGGGCAGAAGGACTGGGCAGGGGACAGCGCCGGTGCGAGGCAGCGGGGGGCGGGGGTGCAAAGGCCCAGCCTGCCAGTCTTCCAAGCAGGCACGTCCAGGGAGGCTACCTAATCTAGACTTCAGAATCATCTGGAGACAAACAAGCAGGAGCCAAAAGACCCAGAGAAACAGCCGTCCCCCTGGACACACCTAGAGACCCCTCAGGAATGCACCCAGGGCGTCGGAAACAAGAACGGCCAGCACAGCTCAGGACAGCTCCGGGCCCATGAAGGCCTTTCCAGCACTGCAGGACCGCAGCCCCAAGGCCGTGCGAGGTAGCCCTTGTCTCCTCTGTCGCAGCCAGGGTCTCCCAGGGCCCAAAGAGGGGGCCGGTCGTCTTCGCTCTCGGCACCCCCGGGAGAGGCCCTTCCGGGACCGCCGAACAGCGGGGGTGAACTCCAGCAGGCGTGAGGGCGAGGCCACACCAACAAGACGCCAGCCCGTGGCGGGTGCGCGTCAGCCTGCAGGGATTCCGCAGTCAGAGCAGCCCTCGGAGTCGATGGGCAGGGTGGGCGTGACTCGCAGGTTGAGTCCGTAGGCACTCTGACCGTGACGTCTACTCTGGCCCACAGCATCCAGGGGCCACTGGCACTAACCCTGGCCGAGGCCTTGGCCAGCAAGGCACCCGCCCCTCCAGCCCCCTAACCGCCACCCGGCAGCTGTGGGCTCCTTCCCGCTGAAGCGTGGGCTCCAAGGCGGCCCCGCCAGCACCGGGACGAAGGCCTCTGTTCAACACGGGCCGCGGACCCCGACAGCCGGGCGGACCCAGGGCAGGGGGGCGTCGGCGGACAGCATCGGGTCCCGCTGGGGGACCGCCGCCCGCTCCCACCCGCCCCCCCCAGGCCCTTGCAGACGACTGGTGCACGGCCCCCACCACACGGCCCCAGCTGCTCCTGTGCCCTCATTCCCCCCAAAAGGCCCGTTCCTGCCCCTGCCTCCCGCTGCGGGGCCGTGGGGCATGCAGGCGTTTATTAATAAATACACGCACGGTGGGAACGTGTGTTCAGGGACGGAAATGAGACCCCGGCAGAGGCCAAAGCCTCGGGGATGGGGCGTGCGAGGGAGGGTTTGGAGCAACTCAGGTTTACACACCGTCTCCCCGAAGTGCTCGTGTAACAGACCCAGGCTCACGACCACCTCGTCCCCTCAGAAAGCCCGGCCCCTGGGCCACAAACAAAGGGAGCGTGAAAAACCACGGTACGAACACCGCCTCCTCCAGAAAGGACTGGACACCAGGAGGCGGGGGCGCAGGCTGCTCCCGGAGGTCAGGGGCGCAGGCACAGGGTCGGGCCCGGGGCGCAGGCTGCTCCCCGACGAGCGCCCGGACACCCCTGACGCTAGGGCAGCGATCCCTGCTCTCAAAGCACGCTCATCCTTCTCGGGCCAGCTGAGCGGCACCGGACCTTTGCCTTTTTGACTTCACAGAACTTCCAGAAATTCAAGGTTAAGACTTGTTTTAAGACTGGAAACAAAAACGACAGTTGCCGTGCTCCCACCGCAACCCAAGCCACGGCAACCGGCACCTGAAGGATGCCACCACCCGGCCCTGGTTTCTTGTCCCTGCTGACCCCACTGGCCATACTGGCCTCCGGGGAAGCCTCCCGGCACAGGGTGCCAGCCCGGGAGAACATTCTGAGCAAGGAAGAGCAGGAGCGCCCACGTGCCCCAGCCTTTCCGGGCACCGCCGACAGAGACACAGGCAAGGGACGGTGAAGTGTCAGCAGACGCAGCCTCGTGGGAGGCCTGCAGAGCCAGGAGCTGGGGAAAACCGCGGAACGGAAGGAAGCGGCTCAGTTTCTATAAATGACCTACGACAGAGACGCGGAAAAAAGGCCAACGTTCACGTGCAGAAAAATACTCGGCCGTCAACATGTGCCCTGTTGTGACCCAACCCCACACTCAGCAGGGGCTCCGGCTGGAGGACGTGTCCACATCCAGGGACAGGTCTCCATCTGTGCCGACCTGGCTCCCTGCCGAGTGGCGGGTGCAGGAATCCACAAGCCGCACGCGGCCCCCGCCTCCACCGCGGGCTGCCCCCGCCACCTCCGCCAGGCGCGCGGACCGGACGCAGGATCCACAGGACGCCCCATGCCCCCAGCGCACCGTCGTCATGAAGGACCCCAAAGAGGTTCGGGGTATGAAAAAGGTATGAACCCCAAAGAGGCTCGGGGACAAAGACACCCTGGCCGCAGGCTGCACCCTGGCGGTCACCAAGCCGTGCCAACAGCAGAACGTCCTCACGGTCAGGAAACGTGCACCGAGGACGCACTCTCAAAAGAGAGGTGCGCCCACGCGGCGAGGTGTCGACAGCGATGAGCCTCGGTGAGGGCTGCTCTCACAACTCCACCAGAGGCTTAAAGATTTTCCAAAATGAAAAGTCCCAAGCCAAGGAGAGGCGGCAGGCCTACAGATGGGCAGATTTCCACTCTGTCATCAGCCACCCGCAGCAGCGGGACACGCGGGAACACAAGCACACGTGCCAAGACCGCACGCCCGGTGCTCTCGGGACGGCCCGGCAGGTACCACGTATGAGCCATGGGTTGTGCAGGACGATCAACTCCCTCGATAGTTAAGCCCGTTTGGTGGTTTTTCTCAACACGAAGCCGAGTGCATCGGAAACGAAACAGCCACATGATCCCTAATTCTGAAAATCCCCAATTTCCAGAATTGTAACAAACCCTGGTTATGATACCTGATCTCAAATTCCAATTCCGCTCTCTGGGACAACGATCCAGGAACCCGACGAGCGCGTGGACCTGGACACACAGGCAGCAGGAGATGGAAAGAAACACCTCTGATCCAGCCAGGACTGCCGAGCACAGAACCGCAACCCCAAGGCCCAGCCGCCGGCCAAGGTGCAGGACAGCTGTAAAACTCAGGTCCATGGGCCGGTGTCGCCGGCTGTCCACCCAAAGTGAGCAGGACAGGGAACCACGGTCTCTAAACTGCTTCTCTACCCACTGCCTTGTTTTTCACTTTCTGGGAAACCTCATTTTTCCAGATAAGAGGCACTCTGGGGTCGGGGCACCCGATTGGCTCAGTCGATGGCAGATGCGACTCTTGGTCTGGGGGTCACAAGTTCAAGCCCCAAGTTGGGCTACTTAAAAAAAAGAAAAAAAGAATCGCTCTGGGGTCAATTTTACCCCATTCAGATCAAGGCTGTGGATGAGGAGTTTACCACTGCTGGCTCCCAGGACAGTGGGGGTTCCTGACATCCCAGTGGGTGAGTCAGGGGCCGTGCGGACTTGACACGCAGAGGCCCGGGTCAGACGCTCCATCGTGTGCCCCACAGTGGACGCCGCCCCTTGTAAGGTGGCTGAGACGTGCAGTCTGGGAAGGGGAGGCGCCAACGCAGGGAGGGGGGCGGTACCAACAATGGACAGCACAGGTCCCAGTACGTGGACACCCCCAGCGCGGGCACAGGGAGCCTCCACTGCCTGGCGCAGCCTGTGCTTTCTGCTCACAGCACCTGCTGACGTCCATCCAACCGGCTCAGCTGGCTGGGGGGGAGAGCCACTGCACCAGCCTCCACGTGCCATGTGGCCCCGACGGGCTCCCGGCCGCCTCCCGTGTCAGACGCCCTGGCTTTGGGAAGAAAGGGCGCTGCGAGTACTGGAAGGTTCAGATCCGCACGGCACGGCGCTCCAGCACGTGCTCCAGAAGGGGACACCGAGGCCCAGGGAAGTGGCACGACCCGGGACCCCAGGGTGAGGAAGGGGCCTGGCCGGGACCCAGGCCCAGGAGACACCCAGGAAGCTCTGCCGTTTCTGTCTAAACTTCGAGAAACTCCTACTTGACCAGAAATAGCTGCGGTGACTACTCCTCATCCAGAGATGAGGGAAGGAGAAAAGGACGCTGAAAATCAGACTCGAGGACAGTGACCTCTGGGGCACCTGGGGGGCTCAGTCGGTTAAGTGTCCGACTTCAGCTCAGGTCACAATCTCATGGCTCTTGAGTCCAAGCCCCACATCAGGCTCTCTGCCGACAGCTCAGAGCCTGGAGATGCTTCAGCTTCTGTGTCTTCCTCTCTCTCTGCCCCTTCCTGCTCGTGCTTTCTCTCAAAAATAAACAAACATTAAAAAAAAAAAAAAAAAGGGACAGTGACCTTCGCCTCGCTGTGGGCAGCAGACAAGTGGCCTCTAAGAGATTTTCAACTTTTCCCCTTCAACCCAAACCCAAAGAGCCACCCTTCCTGAGGCCGGACACAGGGCCCCTGCCCAGGCTCCCACGGCCAGGCCTTCCTCCGACCAGCGCCTGGCAGATGGGAACCCCGGGAGGATCTGACAAACAAACACCGAGGAGCCTCCTTCCCAGAGCACCCCTGCCCTCGTTAATAGTCCACAGCTAAGAGCCAGACGAAAAGGAAGAGCTGTCACCTGGACCAGGAATCTGCTCTCGGATCCAAGCTTGCACCTGACCCCAGAGGCCAAGGGTCAAGGGGCATCTGGAAACCAAGTCACGGAAATGGTTGCTGGCAGTGGAGTCCCTGGCTCGGTCAGGGCAGTCCCAGGGACGGGCACAGGCAGCGTGGATGCCACATGTCCTGGCCAAGGCAACCTTCCAGGCCCCAGGGGCCACCCCATGACCCAAAGAGACAGGAAGCCAGGCCCTCCAGGGCTCTGCAGAAAGGACAAGGCCGCCCCCTTCAGCCTCAAGGCCATGGTCACTTACACACACTCGCCTCCCGCACAAGGTGCCACAACACAACAGCATGTGGCCTGTCTGGAGGACCAGCAACCCCCAGGCCACCTGTCACCCCTACTAGCCTCCTGGAACCGACAGAACCAAACTAGTGCGAACTATGGCTGAGAATAGGCCTGGACCTAAAAGTCCACACGAGAGGGGTGTGAGCTGTGGAGACAATGGATTTCGAGGGTGGACTGACCCCTTCCCGGCTGCCACAGGCCGCACACATGGCAGGCACTCCACAACAGAATGACCTCTACGGGGCACCTGGCTGGCCCAGTCGGTGGGGCATGCAACTTTTGATCTCGGAGTTGTGAGTTCGAGCCCCACATTGGGCGTAGAGATCACTTAAAAATAAAATCTTTGGGGCACCTGGGTGGCGCAGTCGGTTAAGCGTCCAACTTCAGCCAGGTCACGATCTCGTGGTCCGTGAGTTCGAGCCCCGCGTCGGGCTCTGGGCTGATGGCTCGGAGCCTGGAGCCTGTTTCTGATTCTGTGTCTCCCTCTCTCTCTGCCCCTCCCCCGTTCATGCTCTGTCTCTCTCTGTCCCAAAAACATAAATAAACGTTAAAAAAATAAATAAATAAAATAAAATAAAATAAAATAAAATAAAATAAAATAAAATAAAATAAATAAAATAAAATAAAATAAAATAAAATAAAATAAAATAAATAAAATAAAATAAAATAAAATAAAATAAAATAAAATAAAATAAAATCTTTGGGGCGCCTGGGTGGCTCCGTCGGTTAAGCATCCGACTTCGGCTCAGGTCACGATCTCATGGTTCGTGAGTTCGAGCCCCACGTCGGGCTCTGTGCTGATGGCTCGGAGCCTGGAGCCCGCTTCGGATTCTGCGTCTCCCTCTCTCTCTGCCCCTCCCCCATCCGTGCTCTCTGTCTCAAAAATAAATAAACATTAAAAAAAGGTTTTTTTAAATAAATAAATGAAGTAAAATGAAATCTTTTAAAAAACAAAATCAAAAATAAGATGACATCCACATTCAGGTCCACCTGCCACTGTGCTCGCACCATGAGACTTGCCCCCCCAAACACCCAGAGCCCCTCACCCCAGTCCCTGCCCTTGCCTGGGTGGCACGGAGGGTCTCCTGCACAGACAGGCTCCTGCCTCTGACGCCAACGGAGGATCGTAAGCTCCAATACGTACCAGAGACATGACACCGGACCGTCACTTACCACAACGGACGACGGGACTCACATCCAGAATACATCAGGAACTCCCACCAACGAATAAAACAAAACAGCTCGACTCAAAAAGGGGCAAAGGACTTGAACAGGCATTTCTCCACAGAAGGCAAGCGCATGGCCAAGAAGCACACCGGTCGCTCACCTCACCCACCGCGGGGACGTGCAGACCAGGGTCGCGACGACCAACCACCCGCCTGCACCCATCAGGGTGGCTGCCTTACCGAAACCACAGAAAACACAAAACAAACGGATCCTCAGCAAGCATGTGGGAGAAACGCAACCCTCGTGCACTTGGTGGTAGGAACGCCCAACGGTGCAGCCACCGTAGGAAAGTGCGGCCGTTTCTCAAAAAATTAAAAATACTGGGGTGCGTGGGTGGCTCGGCTGATTGAGCATCCAACTTTGGCTCAGGTCACGATCTCACCGTTCGTGGGCTCGAGCCCCACATCAGACTCTCTGCCCTCAGCTCGGAGCCCGCTTCTGATCCTCTGTCCCCCTTCTCTCTCTGCCCCTCCCCTGCTCGTTCTCTCCCTCTCTTTCTCTCGCAAAATAAACAGCAAGTATATATATATATATGTATATATATATGTGTGTGTAAATAAAAATAAAAATTGTAACTTGGACTTCATCAAAACTAAAAATATCTGCTCTTCTAAAGACACCGTTCAGAGAATGAAAAAGTCAGTCACAGATTAGCAGAAAACATTAGCAAATTACATTGGGTGAAGAACATACCTAAGTTATATAAAGAACTTTCAAAACTCAATTAGAGAACAACCCAGTTTAGGGCGCTTGGGTGGCTCAGTCAGTTAAGCGTCCCACTCTTGATTTTGGCTCAGGTCATGATTTCACAGTTCATGGGATCGAGCCCCGAGTAGGGCTCAGCATGGAGCCTATAGGGATTCATTCCCTCTCTCTTTCTCTCTCTCTCTCCCCCTCACCCCCTGCCCCGCCCAGCTCCCACCACATGCTCTCTCAAAAAAAAAAAAAAAAAAAAAAAAAGGCTAGAACAGCAAGTTTTACGATAGCTATATTTTACCACAACAAAGCAAATGCACGAGGCTAATTACAAAAACACGAAAAATAACAAAATGGCCAATGCCAGTAGAAAGAAGTTAAAAAATGAGATTTTCACCCTTCAAATTAACAAAGTTATCCCGAATGACAGCCACCAAAGGTTGTAAGAGCAAAGGAACCTTCTTAATTCTCTGGGCGTGTAACAAACTGGCAAGCCATTTACAGAACGAGTTTCAGGAATGTGTAAAATCGAGAACCCTCTCAGGGGCCCCAGGTCTCCTGGCGTCAGAGCACGGAGCGGTCACCCCTCAGTCGGGATTTAGGAGGCACAGGAGATACAGATGTGCATGTTGTGTGTGTGTGTAAGTAACACCAGCGGGTGCCCCCTTTGATCTGCCGAACCTTCCACAAGAAACCCCCCCACCTGACCTCACACGTGCCCAAGGAGACACACGGTCAGAGAGGGCTGACCTCGGCCAGCACAGGACACGGGGGCCCCTCCCCCCCCCCCGCGGGGGGACGGCAGAGCCACTTCGGAGGACAGCCCAGCACGATCTAGGTGCCCTCCGGCTCAGCCACGTCACTCGGGGCCCAGGCCCCAGGCACGCGCACACAGGCCGACGACGATCCGCGACTCCTGTTCAAAGTCATCCACGTGGGAAGCCAGACCATCCGCCCCAAGAGTGGGGACGGGCCGATGTGCTCAAGCGGCAAAGCCACACGGCAACGAGGCGGCAAGCGAGTGACCGGAGCCCCGGGCGAGGGCCTGTGCAGACAGGCGCCAGTGACGGGGTCACGCCGGCTCCACGGGGACACAGGCGCACACACAGGACGTTCAGGATGGAGTCCCCTGGGGGTCGCAATGAAACAGAAGAGCAGAGCAGGCAGAGTGTACCTCTTAACCTGCGTGGGGACGCGGGGGGCGCAGCCAGTCTGAGATGACGTTCCCGCATCTACGCTGATGCTCGGAGGCTTCCGGGAAGCCTTTGCGGCAAGACGCTCCCTGAAGCCTCACTCGTAACAAAAACGCAGCTAAATAAATGCCGGAACCCTCGATACCACAGAATACTTGGAAATATGTGGCCTTACACACGCGCACAGAGGCAGGCACACGCACACGTGTGCACGCAGCAGGCACGCGCAGAAGGCCCCTCAATCATGAGCAACGGTGGCCCTGGACCCTGCAAAGCAAGCACGGAAGAGCCACTTCTGAGACAGCAGGGACCCGAGTGCGGGCTGGGCGCCTCTGGCAGGAAGGAGATCCCTTCGTTACTGTCAGCTACGCTGACCGGCGCCACGGCTGTGACCCGTCCAGACTCTGGACACGTTAGGAGATGAAGTGCTGAACTAGGAAATCAATCAGCACAGCCCCTTGCAAAAAAAAGGGGGAGAAGTCGGAGGAAACCAAACGCGTAAGACACTGGGAAGTGCTGGGCCGGGCGTGTGGGCCACACTCACTAGCCTCGCCACCCAGGTGTAAGCGGGAAACCTCCCGTCCTAACTTGCGTTTCCGTTTCCGTATCCGTATCCCCAGACGCGCCCCGATGGCGCTGGAAGGGACGCACCCCTCCTGGGCCCTGCGTCAGATGGCGCGCGCCCACCATCTCGGTGCTGGGAGTGACAGGAAGGGATCCGGGCAGCCCTGCCCGGCACCGCCTTCCTGGATTTCTGTCCCACGAGGCCAGTGAAGCGTAACCAACAGTGGCAGAGGCCCAGGCACGCAGAGCGGCCACCGAGCTCCTGCCACCCCCTGGCCCAGCTCCCCGGTGCCACCTGCACCCCCTCCACAGGCCCCCGGCCCCTCACACCTGCCGAGGAGGCTGACGCTGGCCAAGGTTCCAAAAGCCTGGAGCCACGGGGACAGCAGGCCACCCTGTGGGGCCGCCCTGCTGGGTCCCCGTCATGGTCCTCAGCCCCCCAGGGATCACACAGAGAACCAGGACACAAGCCTTTGTCGCAGAGACTGAGAGAAAACAGATCCACCAAAGCAATCACGATTCAAATAAAAACGTTTAAGTGAGAAAATAAAACATCTAACTGCACAACAGGCGTCAAGCTCCACCAGGCAATTAAGTCTAGGGGTGCAGGGGAGTCCACAGAGGGACCCTCCGTGACCCCAGACCCTCTGGAGAACAGTGAGGGCACGTTCTCCCGTAAAGGGGAGGAGGCTCCAACGCCAGCCCCACAGGACCACCCGCTCCCACGCCAGAACGCTCGCCTGGCGGCAGCGAAGGCACACCAGGCCAGCCCCGGCTGAGCCCGTGGAGGGGATACCACACTCTGGTTCGGGGCGTGGGGGGTGTGCAGGAGGAGAGGCTTCCTCCTGCGTATTTGGGAAGGAGCTTCAAAGTCCGGAAGTCCCCCGGGCCCCCAACAGGCATCAGGGACCGAGATGGGCGCTGTGGCGACGAGGGGACCCGGGCCCACCGCGCAGGCCCCTCAAAGCTCCTCAGGGCACAGGCCCGTAGCCCCCAGCCCTCTGTGGTCCCGTCAGTCAAGACCCTCCCTGACCTCCGCTCCAGGACCGGGCCCGCTTCCCCAGCCCAAGACCACGGCAGGCCCGCGCTCCACAAACACGGAACATGTCCCCGCTCGCCGAGCCGCACCGAGGCAACCCGCGGGCCTACCTTGTTCTCAAAACTGAAAGAGCTTCCTAAAATGAGACAAAATCCACTAAGGTCAGGCAGGCTGGGCGACACTTACTGCATACACGAATGTTAAAAAAAAAAAAAAAAAAAATCACAGTTTTGATAGTTCTGCAAAAAAAACTTAGCAAATTTACAACAAAACTGTCAAGTAATTAAGGCAAGGCACTTCACACATGAACTTAAACTGCTAATTAAAATCCCCTCGCTTAATTGACTACATTTGCATATCATTCAGCTTGGGAGCATCATTTTTTTAATGGTTTGGGCAACACAGTTGTAACGCCAGGAAGCGGGGAGGCAGCAGGTAAGGCGGGACCACCCGCACGCGCCCGCCGGGGCCGCAAGAAGTTCCCGCCAGGCCCGGGGTACCCTCACCCCCTCAGCGCTCTCTGGCCACGGCCACGGCCCCCCGCCCGGGGTGGGAAGGGGGCAGAGTCGCCAGCCCGGAGATCCCACCATGGGCTGCTCCTGGCCGCCCCCACCCGGCACCTCTGCCTCAACCTCCCATGCAGTCTCCCAACACGTGGGACGAGCGCACCTGCCTGTCCCTCCAGGGAGAGGGTTCCCGGCTTTCCCGGTGGCGCACTTGACCGCCCCCTTCCATCCGGGGTCCTCCAGGTGCTCAGGGAGCACCAGCCCGGCCACTGGAGAAACACACTTGCCTCACCGGTGGCGATGGCTGAGCCTGGACGGCCGCGCTCACCGTCCACACGCAGGCACAGGCCCCAGGCTGGCACACGTGGCCTCGCTCTGCGGTGGGGGCCAGGGGCCACACGGCAGGAACCGCAAGGCTGAGAGTGCCCCCCTCAAGAAGGGGAGCTCCCTGTGAGCAGGGGCCCGACCAGGGCAGCCCCAGCACCAGCACGACGCATGGATCTCAGCCGACCAGGGCGGCTTAGGGACCCAGACGGGGCGCCAAAGGGCCCAGGCCGGCAACAGGGCTGTGCGTCTTTCAAACAGGGGTTATGGGGACGCCTGGGTGGCTCAGTCGGTTAAGCATCTGACTTCAGCTCGGGTCATGATCTCGTGATCTGCGAGTTCAAGCCCCACATCAGGCTCTGTGCTGACAGCTGGAGCCTGCTTCAAATTCTGCGTCTTCCCCTCTCTCTCTGCCTCTCCCCTGCTCTCGCTCTCTCTCTCTCAAAAATAAACAAACATTAAAAAATTAAAAAAAAAAACAACAACAGGGGTTTCTGTGTCACTTTCAGCACAGAGCCTACATCAGGATCGCAGACCAGTGTCCACGTCCCCACAGCTGAGCCACTGTCACTTCCCATCCTGACGGTCTCGGTGTAGCGGGGAGCAGGTCTGGACGGAGAATGTCAGGCAGACAAAAGCATCCACAGGGATAGCCCCACGGACTGAAGTGGTGCCCAACCCACGGCTCTGTGGAAGGAGGGCCAGAGGAGGAGCCACGAATGCCACACGCAGGAGCCGGCTCGCCCATCACTGCCACCCCCCCACACACAGAGGTCTCACCAGGGGGCTGGGGTCACCGAAAGAACACTCAGCTGACAGGGGACAGATGGAGACAGGGCATGAGAAGCTGGCTCTGCTCCCAAGGGAATGCAGGCCTGGCCCCCATGAAAGGTTCTCTCTGGTCATCCGGCACCGAGTGCCCGGCGGGGGTAGCCATGCTCACCCGGGCTGTGGGGACACTGCAGCGCAGGGGTCGTGTCCTGCGTATGAAGCAGGACAGACCTTCAGCCCCCCCCCCCCCAAAAACACACTTCCTCCCCCAACACGCCGCACGCCCCGGTGGAGAAGAGGAGGGCACAGGGGAGAACGTGCCCCAGACCCAGACTCTAGGCAGGTCCCCAGACACCAAGTCACAAGCAAGTAGCTTCCTGTGAGGACGCAGCAGACGGCCTCTGGGGCAGGGAGACAGACAACCCGCCACCAGCAGATGCCCCCAGAACACGTGCACTGTCCCCACCCCCATCCCAGAGGTTCAGACCCAGGAGCTGGGACACACGGTAGAGCCGCCATCATGGGACTGTCACCCCTACCTGCCCCCTCACACGTGGGCTCCGGGGTCCGGTTAGGGGGCAAGGGCCACACGAGAGCCCCACTGGCACCTGGGGCCCTCAGACCACAGGGACCCGGCTGACCGTCTCGGGCTCCCCTCTCCTCCCTGCCACCCCACCTGCCACAGCGGTGACCCTCTACCTCAAGCACCCCAGCGGGTCCCCGGGAAGCCTATTTCCAACGAGAGATGTTTCTTTCAAAGCAGCCAGCTAACATGCCATCGGAAGCCCCCCCGAGGCGGGCAGCACGGCCAGGCTCATCCGGCGCCAGAGCTGAGAACACCTTCGCTCAACAGGCAATAGCCAAGCACCCGAGTCAGAGCAGGTTCGAAGCCCCCCCGCGCAGATCTGAGCGAGCCACCTTCTTGACGACACACGACACGGCCAGGACAAACGATGCCTGAGGGACACCACTCTACTCCTGAGAAACTCCCTCCCTCTCTCCTCGCCGTCAGGAGCAGAGCTGCCGAGGTTTCTCGATAACTAGTGATTTCATGCCTCTGTGAGTCATTCAAGGAGTATTTACTCCGGGCCCGGAACTGGGGACCCAGCTGTGACCAACCTGCCCCCTCCACGAGGCTGACAACCACAAACACACAAATCCCAGGCCCACCGCAGCGGGCTGGCCCGGGGAACGGAGCGGAAGGCCCGACCACCGCAGGCTGCGCGGCCCCGAGCGTGGCGCCGGCGCTTCCTGAATCGCGACCCGTAGCTGGAAGTCTCCAAGTCCTGTTCTCTGCAGCCTCCCCAGTCCCAGCAGTAAAGTCAGATGAGACACAGGCGCCAAACACCCAGACAATCTCACGGGTTTCCCGGGCTCTGCCAGGACCCCTCCCGAAGCCTCCCATCTGCCTCCACCCACACGAAAGACACGAGGATTACCCCAAGGGATGAGAATTTCCAGCAACGACCAGAGCAGCGCCTGGGACACGCGCAGCGGGTACCGGGCACCACGGTCACCAGCAGACCTACACGCAGCCAGAGGGATCTCTGCCCCAGCAGGTGCCCCGTCCACTCTCGTCCTTCTTCTAGACATCTCTCCCGTCCCCCAACCATCCCAGTTCCATTTCACACCAGGGTCCGGGTCCTTAATTTTAGTAAACACGTTGACACCAGCGGTGGTGAGTCCCAAAACTGGAGGGACCCCCACCCCCAGGCCCCCCTCCTGGCTCCCATGCTTGCTGGAGTGACCAGCAAGGCCACTCCACCTCGCCGAGCCTCTGCAGTGATGTTGCCCAGAAAAACAGTAAGTCTCATGCAGCAAAACGGGCCTCCAGCCCGTCCTCACTGCTCTGAAAGCAGGGCTCCCCTAGAATCGGACTCTTGATTCACAGAAGAGCAGCGTAAGAGCTACTGTTTACTCCACGCCAGCCCTGCAAACGTGCTAGAGGCTTCCTGAGCGTGACCCAAGTTTGCCTGCACAAACCGCACCTGGGCTACCGGGCAGGGCAGCGGGGGAGGGAGGGGGTGCGGGGCAGTCTCTGAGAGGTCAGGCAGGGCGGGGACCTGGGTCATGCTCACACATGCAACAGGGTGGCCACATATGTAGCCCCCCCCCCAAGGTCCCTACCACCCACGCCACTTCATTCCCATGGACACCGTTTGTGGCTCTAACCCAACACCGACCGAAACCCGCTTCAGACCACGCGAGGCCTTGCAGGGAGGGGCCGCCCGCCACACACAGCCCCACACCGCCCCACACCCCCAGGAAATGACTTCCCGTCCCTTCACTGCGACGCTGATCCACCCCCCCCATCTGAGACGGTCAATAAACAGAAAGCGGGGAGCAACGGGCATGGTCCCCAGGCCACGCCCCGGCTCCGTCCCAACTCCGCCTGGTTCCCCATCTCCCCAGGGACAGCGAGCCAGGAGGGCAAGGGCTGGACAAGAACGGAGGCCTTCTCCTCCCCCCGCAGCTCTCACGGACCTTAAGGAAATAATTCAGCCTCTATATTTTGACTCAGAACAAAGAAACTTTTTAAAAACATTTCAGTTGAAACTTGCATAATTCCTCCAGTGGAGAAATCCTCCCTGACTTTCGCAATCCTTAGAAAGAGACACATTATTGGTGCTTGTGTAACAGTCTCCGGGGCCGCCGTGAAGAGTCCGGCCGCCGGCCTGGGCCACCTCCCGCGGTCACCTCCCGCCAGACGGCCAGGGCCGGCCCCGGAAGCACGGCCTCCCCCAGCACCCCCCCCCCCCCCGCTCCCCAGCGGCCAGGGGTGCGGGGTGCGGCTCGGCCACAGTCCCCCAGACTTCCTCCAGCGCAGGCCTGTCTGCCCTCACCCGGCACCCCAGACAGACATTACACAAACCGGCTGCGGGGAAGGTTGAGAAACCGAGACGCCAAGAGTCAATGACCCTACTCTCATAGCCCCAGCTGACGGACGGACAGACGGATGGATGGACGGACAGACCCCAGTGAGACAGCAGGGACAGAGGCAAAGGTCACTCAATGACCCCGCTGCCCCAGGCGAGCTGCTGCCCTGGGGAGACCCCAGAAGCTAGGGGGTCTGGCCCAGCTGGAAACTGGCAGGATGGCAGACAGACAGGCGGACAGACCACACCTGGAGAACCATCTAGACACGCCTCTGCTCACTCAGACGGGCCGAGGCACCCGGCCAGCCATTCAGCAGCCCCTCGCTCCCGCACGGCCAATTCCACGGCATGGGGGGGAAGCAGAGCTCGTTTGAGCTGCCACGTCCCCCACCGGAGAAGACTCCCCAGCCTTCATTCTGGCACACCCTGTCCTTCCGCGGGTGGGAGGGGGTGGCCAAGGCCCGACCAGGGCGTCACCTAAGCCGGCACCCACCTTCTCAACCACACGTCTGCAGCCAGGAAATCACCATGGAACCCCACAAAAACCTACAGCAAAACGAGTGGACAAAGAGACGACTCCGTCGCTAAGTCTCTGCCCACACAGCAGACAGCATCCAAAGGACAGCACCGCATTCAAGAGGGGGCCCCAAGGAAGCGCGCGGGTCGGAGTCTGTTCCAGCCTGGCAGCACCCTCTTCACGCTGTTCCTTCCCGTGATAACATCAGCTTAAATAAGACCAGACACACCTCTCCAGGGGAGAGTCCACAGACCAAGACCCCCTTCCCAGCCTGTGGACCCAAGAGGTGCCGTCACTCCCCAAGACAGGCCACAAGACTCAGCACCCCCAGGGCTGCCGGCCGGTCCCTGCTCTGAGGAAGCCTGCCCTCTGACCAGGGAGAAGTTGCAGGTGACACGAGAAAACCTGTCCCAACGTCAGGAATCCACACACATGCAGTCGCGGACCCTCACGCCACACGCCAAGGGGCCATCGGCCTGCAGGCCCCTGGAGCACAATGAGCCGCACGACAAGAGCAAGGCTACAAAAGGACCCTTCTGACGGCGGTCTGAAGGACGAATGGACGATCCGCACAAGCCAGGCTCTCCGATCTGGGAATCGGGACCCCCGGAAGAACAAAGAGCATCTCCGAGGAGCCCCAACCCTGCCCGGGGCCCCAGGGAGGCAGCGCCCCGTCCCGCGGTCGGCCCTGGTTACCCGGCGAGGAGGCCTCCTGCGGGCCAAGAGGCCAGGCCCCCAGCAGCAGCTGAGCCGGCAGCACCCACGTCCTCCTCTGTGACAGCAACCTACGCTGCTAAACAACCAGGCCAATTCAGCGCAGACACCATCAGACAAGCCCAAGAGGAAGGGACAGAGCCAGTCGGGCAGAAGAGGAGGGCAGGGGTAGAAAGGGCACCACGGTCCCCATCTCCCTGCCATGTGTTCCTCCACACATGACGTGTCCCCACCCCCACCCCACCCCCACCGGACACCTAAACACCCTAGAGAAATAAAACATCACCAGTCACCACTTGCTACGGTCCCCATCTCATACACGAGAAAACGGAGACCCACACAGGTTAGGCCAACTGGCTCGAGGTCACATAGCAGGAGGGACGCAATGAGAACGTGGGAGCCATCCCCTGGGGTCCCGCAGCTGGGCTAGCCTACCACAGGGCGCCCAGGGCAGCACCCCGTGGGTGGGGGAGGGGGGAGAGGCTGGGAGACGGCTCCCCACGGCCCCAGCACGGCCGACAGCACTTCCTGCAGGCCCCCGTGACGTGAGGGGGCATCCCTAAGGAGGCCTGCCAACCCACACTCGCAGACAGGCCGCCTTCACAGGGTTTCCGGGTTCGAGGTCGGAGCCCCACCCCACGCTCATTTCCACACTGGGGCAACCACAGACAACCCACCACGGCCACGGCCACAGGCAAAGCAGGTGGGCAAAGGTGAGCGGGTCTCCGAGACCCCCAGAGACCAGCGGCCCTCCTGGCACTGAGCGCGAACGGTGCCGAGTCTCCGGCTGGCAGGAGAGCTGGGCGGCTCGAGCCCCACAACACGGGAACCCGTGCTCAGCTCCCACTGCCTCACCAGAACCCAAGGCCCCAGGGGAGTCATGTCCCCTACAGAGAGGAATTCTAGCACATTCTTTGTTCCCTGCTGTCCTCAACGCTGCTAAGTCAAAAATATTAAACTATCAAGTAATTGAAGAAATCAAAATATATTCCACAAATAAGCCACCAGAGGCGACCGGAAGGAGCGATCACAGATAGGCGGGGCACGGGGGGAGGGGGGGGCTCTTCCCAGGCAGCTCCTTCCATAGCAAGTGGGGTCTAGGCAGCCGGGGGGGGTCCCATCCCTCCCTGAGGCCGAGACCTTCCTCCTCACGTGGTGCCCTCGGCACGCAGACAGACGAGCACATGGCTCTGCTAAGGGATTGAAAGAGAACGACACACCCCAGGACTCCCAACTGCGTGGTCACAGAGCCAAGACAGCAGGCAGAGCCCCAAGAACAGGACAGGCAGAAAAAGCCAGCAGGAAGAGCACCCCACGAGGTGGCAGAGTCGGCACGAGAGCTCGTGGGCAGACGCCCAGGCCACCACCACACGGGACAGCGGGGGCTGACACTGACCTGGAGACCCCACCCGCTTACGATAAGCGCGTCCTCCTCATCTTGGGAAATTTCCGTTTAATCGGTACGTAAAATTTAAAGCGGCGTGGGGGAAAGCACGGAAGGAGACGGGGCGCTGGTCATCTGTCGAAAAGGCCAGAGCAGAAACGGGGTCTGGCCTCAGCTCCACGGACGGTGGCGCCAGGAAACAGTCCTGCCTCCTCCCCAGGCAGCGCTCCGGCCCGGGAGCCCAGGCTGGGCCTTCCCTGAGCCCGGGGACGGCCGCGCCCAGGAGCACAGGGCCTGCTACAAGGGACCCCGGGACCAGGACTGTAGCTGTGACAAAAGGCCAGCCCCGGCGAGCCCCCACCCCACAACTTGGACACCAACACAGGCACACCCCGCCGGACAAGGCCCTCTGCCACCTGCTCTGGAGGTGGGGGACCTGCCACGGCCTCACCCACCGGCTACAGCCCGCACCTACCACAGCCCTGCACACAGGACTCCCCTAGGCCACACCGGCGGTGGAAGGAGCGGGCGCCCCAAACAGAAAAGCCCCCAGTTCACACGGGGTGCTTATCACGCCGCCCATCACAGACTCATCTGAAATCGAGGGCTCGGGCCGGCCTTTCCTGCCAGCATCCTCCCCGACTCAAAGCATCCCTCGTGCACAACCCCTGCCCTACAGTCAGCGGACGGCTGCCACCTGGGCACCGGCATAGCTGAGGGCAGAAATGCCACCGAACGCTCGTGCACGTGTGCGCGCGCACACGGCAGCCCTCTCCCCAAGCACAGGCAAACAGGCCCCTGCATCCCTAGCCCCTCCTCTGCTCACCGAGACTCTGACACTGCGCTGGAGGGGCGCCCAGAGAAAACCGGGCGGGAGCATCTATTCACAGATTTAGAAAAAGAAAAGTTTGATGCAATAGCTGAATTAATTAGACCTCCTAAGAATAGCTAAGCCAGTGCAGCATTCCGAGCGTGCAGCTTAATAAGCCTGGATATTTAAAAGAAAAGTTACAAACGCTTGGGGAGGGGAAGGCAGCATGAAGAGCTGACGAGGACCCCAGTGAATGGTTCTGGCGTCCAGTGGCCCAGAAGCTGCCCGGCCGGATCAGAGATCCTCCGCCGGGCAGACAACAGAGCCTCAGCCAGTGGCCTCCCCCGCCCTTCAGCGTTTCAGGGAGAGGGAGACAAGGAACCAGGCGTGTCCAAAACAAATCGCAGGCCACGAGCTACTCCTACTCAGGGCCCCAGGTGCCCACTGACCAGGGCCCCAAGCCCAGGGCCAAGTGGCCCTTGCCGCCACACGGGGGACTCAAGGATTCGCACCCTGGCAAGCCCACGGAGACGCACAGAGCTGGAGTCGCCGTGTCTCGGCCCCCTGCCACCGCGGCCCGGACACCTGGCTTCGTTTCTGAGTCTGTCTCCCAAGACTTCAAGGCACAAACAGGCGCTGCCTGGCCCAGTTCTGTCTGCTGAGGTCCATGGGCAGGCAGCCCTCTCTGTCTGCGAGCCTGGGAGCCCACTCGGTCTGGACACCTCCTCAGGGCCCCAAGGCAGGCCCCAGGGCCTGAGGCTGCAGCCTGGGCTCGGCCCACATGTAACTTCCCAGGACTCAGGACGAGAGCATCTGAGTCCTGAAGCCTGCCCTTCGCAGTCCATCTGAGCGATGGCTTCTGTGCCCGCCAGGCCGCAGAACACGAGGGACCCCCCCACCCCCACCCCAACTCCTAGCAAGCCGGCTCATCATGGGGATCGAGCCGGAGGACCTTCCTACGCAGCCGTCGATGGGGACGCTGACGCCACCCTGAATTTCCTCAAAAACAAACCCTAAGACAAGTCCCGGCCTGCAGGGACAGAGCCCCTGCCTGGCCCCGGGACGGCCCCCCAGCCTTTCCCCGGCCCTCCCAGCTTCCAGGCCCTGGGGCCCAGCACACCCAGCCTCCTCCCACGGCCAGCAGGGACACTCACCCGGGGCACCCGCCGCTTGTACTTGTTGCCATAGTCAAACTTCTCCTTCACGTCGTCCAGGCAGCGGCCGAGGCGCGCCTGCTCCTCCTTGCCCGTGTAGTCCTGGCTCAGCAGGATGTAGGCCCGCCAGTTGGCCGAGTCGAAGCCCCAGTGGCAGGTCCGGTTCTCCAGCGCCTTGTGTGAGTGCACCACGAACTTGTGCGGCGGGTACATGAGGCGGCAGTCGAGGCACTGGATGCAGGCGGCGCTCGGGCTGCTGTAGAGCTCGGGCACCAGCAGCCCCTTGCACTTGCCGAAGCACTCGTGGTACACACGCACGCTGCGCTCGCTGAGCTCCAGGCCCAGCGCCAGACTGGCGGCCAGCTCCTTCTTGCAGGGCGGCGGGTAGGCGCCGCCGTACAGCAGCGCGTTGCACAGGCGCTCGGCGTCCGTCTTGGTGATGAGCCCGCACGAGGGCGCCGAGAAGGGCAGGATGCCCATGACTTTGAGGATCTCCAGCTGGTCCGCCGTGCAGCGCGAGCAATAGATGTGCAGCTCGTCGCACACCGAGTTGATCTGCTGCAGCGAGAAGTCGCGCAGCACCGAATTGAGGATCTGCGGCAGGCACAGGCGCTTCTCGCCGCCCACCACGAAGCACGAGATGGTCTCGCCCTCCAGCACGGTCTCGCAGCGCTCGGTGGAACGGTCGGATGGCATGAAGAAAGGCCCGGGGAGCACCGGCGGCGGCGGCTGGATGGCTGGCAGGTGCAGCACGGGCGGCGGCTCCGCGGCCGCGGGCACCGGCGCCGGCACCGCAGCCGCGCTTGCCTCCTTGGCGCTCTCCTTCTTGTAGGCCTCCTGCGCCCAGCGCGCCGAGAAGGCGGCCGGGCCGCCCAGCGAGCTCATAGAGCTCAGGTGGAACTGCTCCAGCGTCTTCTGCAGCCCCGGGTGCGGCTGGAAACCGCCGCGGCCGCCCGCCGCCGCCTCCATGGTGCGCTCCGGCTCCCCGGGCCGCTCCCGCTCCCGCGCGCCCGG
>NW_024412388.1:1063848-1072491 GCF_014898765.1 Herpailurus yagouaroundi | reverse complement strand
ACACGCGGCCCCCGCCACAACCGCAGACTCGCGGGGGGGCGGGCAGGTCGAGGGCGGCGCGGCCTCCGCCGCCCGCCACGCCGTCAAGTCCACGGGGACCCCACGCTCGGCGGGGACGCCGCAGGGCACGACCCGGGCCCCATAGAATGACGAGGACGTCTAGGGGGTTACTCCACGTTAGGATTGCCCCACCCGAGGGAGGCCACACAAGAGACACGGTGCAGCGTGGCCCAGGGACCCCCCACACGTGCAGGCGCGGCCCAGCACGCGCCCCCGCCCCTGTCCCCCGGATGATTGACCGGCTGCACCGACCACCCCACGACCGTGCACCCTGGTCGCGTGGCAGCCAGCAGCTTCGCCTCCCACTGGTCCCAGTGCAGAACTGCCTGCTCCCTGGGGCAGGGGCTTTGTGCCTCGGATGCACAACCCTGAGTCGGGAACTGTGCCCTGCGCGCACAGGCCAGGTCACTGCCCAGGCCGGGCCGGGGTCGGTCCATAGACAGGTGGCCTGACCCTTATGCTGCAGCCCGCTCCCCCGCCCCTGCCCCCGGCTGGAGAGCCCCTTCCACGTCTGGAGGGCGCCTGAGGCAGCCCCAGGGAGACACTTCCCTGTGTGTCCTTCCACGACTGGCTGTCAAGGGGGAGAGACAAACCAGAAAGTGCAGGACAGGAAAAGACCAGGGGCTCCAAGTTGGACAGACTGGCTAGATGGCCCCCAGAGGAGGCAGCATCTTAGCTGAGGCCTAGCGGGTAGGCACTGGAAGTCAAAGAGACGGTTCTATCTGTGCTCAACCCCAGTGCAGGAAAGTCCGGCCAAGCTACACAGCAACACCTTTTCCTCCACAGGACAAGGGCACCCAAGCTGACCTGGGCACTAGGTGACATGTGAGGACCATGCCCGCTCCAGCCTGAGTGACCTTCAGTTGACTTCAGCTTGCCACCTCCTGCTCCTACCTCCCCAGTGGAGGCTGAAAGTGGCCCCAGTCCAGCGCTCCTAGGGGGTCGCACCTGCCCCGGGGAGCCGACCAGGCATCTCTTTGGCCCTTGTCACCCCTGAGGTGCCGGCAGGTGTCTGGGGAGGCAGCTAGGACGGGCGGGCACAGGGGGACGCCAGGGAGGGGCTTGAGATTCAGGGTGCAGTGGCCCCAAGTCTGGACACCTGATCACTCCCCTCCATGGACACGACTCCCCCCCCCCCCCCCGCCCTCGCCTGTGTCCTAGGGCTGTCCCTCCCACCCTTCTCTCGGATTCCCCCAGCAACAGCAGGCCCGATAGGACGCGTCTCTATGTGTGCAAACATGAAGCTCCAAAGGAGTATTTCAAAAACAAAGAAAAGGCACCTCTTGTTTTGGGATATCATTTTCTTGCTCCACATTTGGACCAAAAACGTTTCTATTTTACTTGACAAGGTTAGTTCCTTCCATGTGGGTTTGAATTCTACGCAGCTCGGGCAACCTGGAATCCAAAGGAGGCGGTTGGGGCACCAGAGGGCTGTCTGGGAAGGGTTTCCAGCCAAGCACAGAATTTCTCCTGTTCTTTTGGCCAAGCAGACACCCCCAGAGGGGCCCCAAGCCCTTGGTCCCCTTGATAGGCAGTGCCCAGATCCAATGGACCACTTCCCTGTACATCCTCTGACTTCGTGTGCATCTGGGAAGGGGTCCCAGGAAGGGGCCAGGCAGGGGTCCCAACATGTTTCCCAAGTTGCAGGAGGTATGTAGTAGGGGACAGGTGAGGGGTGAAGAGCCCTGAGAAGCAGAAAGGGCCTGGATCACCTCTAAAACTCCTCCTCATTGGACTTTGAGGCCTCCTCCCCGAAAGATGTTGGAGTTTCTGGAGCAGCCAAGCCCACCTCGCCCACCAAAGGCCAGGCCAGCCATGCCTAGACAGAGCCAACCAGGCTCCCTGTCTTCTCTCTGACCCAGTGGGGTGTCTCAGCCCTGCTGGCCTTTCTCCCTCCACCCCACCCCCACAGCTGGATGGTGGGGTGGCTCACTCTTCCCCCTGTCCCCCTGCCACTGGCCAGGCACCAGGCTGGCAGGCAGAAGGTCCAGTCCACGGGCAAAGCCACATCGGAGGGCAGGGACCCACTACACCTGCGCCCCCGCCCCGGCTCACGGTGTGGGCAGCGGGCTGTGTGTGTTCATATCTGTGGGACTTGTACCCCTGCAGGCACAGGGCTGAGTGCTGGGACCAACAGGGAAGGAGAGCAAGTTCTGCCCCACGTGGCTTCCACCTCCTGTGGCCAAGGATTGACACATCGGCCGGCAGAGGAGCGACATCATTCGGGTCCTGAGGAGGGCTTGAGAGGCTGGGAGCTGGCCTTGGAGCCAGCAGTGTTCAGGGTCAGAGGTGAGGGCACTGGCAGTGATGGGGGGGGAGAGGGACGCTCACAGGCCCAATGGGGGAAAAGGGCTGGAAGGCTCGAGGCAGCAGCCCCGACAAAGAGACCCCAACAGATGGCTTCCTGCTTCCCTGAGTGGACCAGCCCAGTCCTCCCCAGCTCCCACCTGCCCCCTGCCCCCTACTGCCTGCCCCCTGCCCCCTGCTCCCTGCCCCCTGCCCCCTGGGAAGTGGAAGAAAACACCTGGTTGAAGCCAGGCACAAACTGTCATTGTTAAGAAAGTGCTAAGATGACATTTTAAAACCTTAACCTGGATGAGGCACCTGCGTGGCTCAGTCAGTTGAGCATCTGACTCTGATTTCGGCTCAAGTCATGATCCCAGGGTCATGGGATTAAGTCCCGCATTGGGCTTCACGCGCTGAAAACTCCGATCCTGCTTGGGATTCTTTCTCTCCCCCTATTTTTACCCCTCCCGCGCTCAAGCTCTCTTTCTCTCTCTCTCTCTCTCTCAAAAATAAACATTGTTTTTAATATGGAGAAGAATAAATGAATCGTGTGTTGAATTGGAATCAGCAAGACTTCCGTGAACCGATAAGTTGCAATGTTTATAAACAAAGAGAAAAATTGTAGATGTAAACGTGTGTTTGTACAAACATCCATATAATTCGCAGCTCTGTCTAGTGAGAGGGCCTGAGAGGAGTGACACCCCAACAGCCGTGAGCACACTGAGAACACACATCCTGGTTTCTAAATTCCATCCTCCATAGAAGGAACCAGAGTTCTTTGGCAAGATGTTCCCAGGGCTTGGGCAGGGAGAGGACAGGATGCGCCTGGGACACCTTCCTGTGCCCAGAAGTACTGAAGGGCTCAGAGCATAACTGGGACATGTCAAAGGGACGTTACCAGCTTGAAGCCCCCCCCCCCCACTGGCAAATCAGAGGTCACAATTATTGTCACAAGTTATAATCACAGAATAAAATAGGAAACCACAAGTCCACACATATTCAGATACTAGGATAAATTATTTGTAAGTTGAAAGTTTGATGAGAAATAGTCTATTTGCCTGGTTTTAAAGTTCCTCACGCAAGGTCCCCATAATCACTAAGGGAAGAAGAGTGAGTCCCCAGGGGAGATGCGGGCAGACACCGCGGTAACCAAACAATCTAATCGGACACCATCACTCGTTGGCTCAATCGTAGTCCTGCATCACCGACAGGGTGGGACGGGCAGACGGCACGTCAGTTGTGTGATTCTCCTGCCAAAGAAGCATAGCCTGCCTCTGATCACGAGGAAAACTCAGACATCCACGTGGAGGGATTATCTATGTACAGAAGGACGGGCCCAGAACCTTCACAGGTGTCAGGGTTTCAGCTGTCAGGGAGAGGCCAAGGAATGTTCTGGATCTTCAGAGACTAAAAAGATGATGGCACAGTGTGATGTGTGGCCCTGGGTTGGATCCCATGCACAGTACTGGGACAACCAGACAGTCTTGGATGTAGTCTAAGACCAGATGGCGATGACCCTACTTTGGACGAGGTGCTATGGTTATGTCAGAAAACAGCCTTGTTTGGGTGCATGATAGAGCCCTAGGTCAGCAATTAATTCACAAATGCTTCAGGGAGAGGTCCTGTACCATTCTTACAACTTTTCTGTAAGCTGGAGATTGTTAGAAAACACAAAATGTATTTTTAAGGATGTTATGGGAAGAAGCATAAATTCTCTCTTTGACCCTTCTTAGCTTGAACTGCCCAGTGGAGCAGGCTCTAGCCTGAGGCAGCCGAAAGTCTTACCATTGTGCCTGTAGGGTGAGGCCTGAGGGGACACTAGGAGGACACCAAGAGCATCGGCTTCTCTTTCAAACAAGAGGGCAGAGGAGCTGGCCCCCTTCCTTGTGTAACACAAACGTATGCCAGAGAGTGGAGGCCACTCTTTAAATGTTCTGTGAAAATGCACAGGGAAGGAAGTTCTGCAGAACTGGAAACATTGGAACATGAACCATAGTGGTGAGCAGTGTGGAGACAGAGCAGCCTACATGAGGCCTGGAGCTGGCCTTATGCCTGTTGTGAGCTGAGAGTTCAGGCCGGTGTGGGACACAGTGGAGGTCACAGGCCTTTCTGAAATGGGAGTTGGAACCAGTCATGACAGCACAAGTTGGGAAGGGGCTGTCCACTCTATGAAGGGGACTTGGAGACTCTGCCCACCAGCCTGGTGGTGCTCAGAGAGCAGCCATCCCAGACTGGGACAGGACAGAGAGTTCTAGGAAAATGCAAAACCAATGGAATATAGGATGCATTCTACTAGATCGAAAACTGTACGGAGTGCCTGTCGGAAGATGTAGGAGGCATTAGCTATAGGTACAGAGGAAACTCAGCAGGTGAAAACATAAAGGCAAATGTTAACTCCAGGAAAAACAAAGAAAACAATCTAAACAGATTTCACTACTCGGCCCAGCAGTGAATAGTATTTACATAATTATAATAGTGCAAACAACAGTAACAAAAAAAAAAAATGAAATAGTTCACTTGGGAAGGTGAAAGAAAAGAAAGACTGGGAGCTGAGGGTGCTGGTGAGAGCTCCTTCAGTGACATCTCATAATGTCTAAATCTCGTTTAAAAAAAAAAAGCAAGGGCATGTAATTTAAAAATGTGGAGAAACATCAGACAAGAAACAGCTGAAAGAATTGAGAGAGGCTGACACCAGACCCTTGGACGCAGGGTCCAGAGTGGGACTCAGGGACCACTACGGACTTGTTGAAAGTGGCCTAACTTTTGGCTCCTTCTGTTCCTTTTATCTATGTATCTGTCTTTCTTTGGTAATAATTAAAACAAACAAACTGGAACTCTAAACTGAAAATAACAAAGAAAAATGCATCCATATTCCCACCATAAAATGCCACAGTTTGGGACATTAAAGAACAGACTTTGACTAAGTCATTGATTAGAAAAGGAACTAAAATGGAATCACAAAATCTTTTAAAGTGAATGATAATGAAAACACTGTTAGTCAAAATTCCTAGATGCAGCTGACGTAGTACTTAGACTTTTATAGCCTTCAGTTCCTATATCAGAAAACAAGATAGTGGTTTTTGCCGAGTGAGGAAACTATAGATATTTTTAATTTCTTCTTTGTGCTGACCCGCACTTTCTAGTTTTCTAAAGAAGCTGCTTTTGGTTTTGTTGACCTTCCCTGTTGTTTCTTCTGGACCATTCTGGCCAGGAAGAACCCCCCCCCCCCCCATTCCCCATAGGAGCTTCTGTGGGGTCAGCCTTGTGGGCTATCCAAGAACTATTCATTCCACGTGGCTGAGATTGTGTGTCGGCCTTCCCTGGGATGGTCAGGGGCCAGGGTCTATGCAGGGTCACCCATGGGTCCCAGCATTCAGCAGGCAGTTAAGACCTGCAGAGTGGGGGTCAGCCAAGGTGATGCTTGGGAAGCTGAGCAGAGCACCTGGCCACAGGACACGCGAGTCCCACTCTGGCTGCCATTGGGAATGAGGGGGCGAGCCGAGCACAGTGCCACAGGGGCTGACTGCCTCACCCTGTGCCCCTAAGTCCTGCTTGTCACCCCCATGTGCCCATCTCCTGCCCAGGAACTGCCCTTGTCTTCCTCCAGGTGGGAGGAGGGAAAATCAGGGGTCCCTTGCCCCAACCACCCACCCCATGGTTCCATGGCACTGCCGTCTTGGCGGGTCTCACCGTGGCGGGCCTGGTCTCAGCTGCCGAATGAAGCTGGATGGGGCAGCACTGTCACTGCCCAGCCCCTGGGAGCCTGGGCAGGGCATTAGGGCCGTCGCGCCCAGGAGCCAGGTGTTTGCTGTGTCCTGCCTGTGGGCCCACAGCCAGGGCGGGAGGGGGCCTGGCCCAGGCCCCAGGCCCTGGGTTGGAGAGGCCAAGCCGGCTCTGGAACCCTTTCCTCTGGGAGAAACAGCTCGGCCAGCACAGAGCACATTGGGGATCCAGGAGCAGCAGCAGGAAAGGTGAGCAGGGGTCGGACCCAGAGCAACCCCCGCCCCCCACCCCCCGCCCCCCAACAGGGGCTTTGAGCTCCAGGGCTTGCTGGCATGTTCTGGGGATGTGTCCTCAGCTGGTGGGGCCCTCTGGAGAGGACTCAGCCTGGAGGAGTGCAGAGAGAGCCTGTGTGGGCGCTCTGCCCTGCGGCCCCACCCCTGCCTGCAGGACACTATCCCCCGAAGCATCCTGTGCTGCTCTGGAACTTACACCTTGCTGGGCATGGCCTGCCCGGGGCCCTGGCCATACCCCACGGATCACAGGGTAGCCGCCTCATGCCTGTGCCCTGTAGCCCTGGGCCAGCCGGGGGCCCCAAAGTCAGAGCGTGTGGCCTCCACGTAAGCCAAGAGGAGTGGGGTCACAACGCTGCAGGGCAGAGGGGATATCAGGGCCGAGCCGGTGCCTGGACATCACCAGCCTCTTTCAAAGACCTGCCCCCACCCCCCACCCCCGCCTCTTTGCTCTACAGACACTGCTGAGCCCGGTGGGCACTGGGGACCCGATGGGGGCAGGAAGGGCAGGTTCTTGCCCGCAGGAAGTTTCCCACCGGCACCTTCCAGAGTCGGTCCTCCCGGGGCTGGACTTGCTGCGATGCCGCTTATGACCGTCGGGCCACGTGGCCAGAAGTGGGATCTGGGTGCCTGGGGCTGTACGCACACCCCAGTATCGTACCTTCGAGGCACTGAGTGGGGAGGTGCTACGGTCCCCGTGTCAAAGCAGAGCACGGCGAGGCTCAGGGTGCCCCCGACCTGCCCGGGGCACCGTGGGGTGAGCCGGTGGGAACCTGCCGCGGGGTTCGGACAGGTGATGCGGCGGTGAGTGCTCTGAGCGCCCCGGTGAGTGCTCCCAGCATCCGGGGAGGGGCAGCAGGGAGCCCCTCGAGACAGCCATTTCCCCAAGCGGCTGTGTTCCCTCCCCATTGTGGAGGGAGAGTCCCACCTGCTGGGCCCCCACCCCCACCGAGGTGTCCCCTCTCTCTCCTGTATCTGCCCTTCCCCACAGCAGCAGGACACAGCCTCGTCTTCCCTCTCTCGGGCCCCCAGCCCCTCCAGCTGCCTCCATTCGGTCCTTCCAGCCACGCGTCCCGGGCGCCAGCACTGTCCTCCCCCTCCTCCGCCCCCCACCCAGGCTCTGGAGTGAGCCTCCCCTTGCCTGGTGCTATCTGCCCTCTGCCTGTCACCTGCCCCTTGCCCGCCAGGGGCCCTGTCACTCTAGCAGCGAGTGGTGAGTAGACAGACTCTCATTAAATCCTGGTGAACCGACTGACCAGCTGACAGAGGTCCGAGGAGGCACGTTGCCTCAGGCCCAGCCACTGGTCTGGCCAGGTGTCCCCAGGTGCTTCCTCTTGTCTGACAGGCACCGCCCTAATGGCCCCCAAACTGCGGGGGCCCTAAGACCTCTACCTCTCCGGGCCCGAGGTAGCCTCTCCAGGAGACAGAGAGGCCAGGTTGAGTTAGGGTTCGAACCTACTGCAGAGGAGGTGAGAGGACGCCGCACACCCCAGAGGTGAGGGGCCACGGGGGGGGGGGGTGCTCCGGCAGGGAAGGGAGAAAGGGGAGTCATCCTCAGAGCGGCAGAGTCCCAAGATGAGGAGGGCGGCTGGCGCCCCCCTCCGGGGCTCCCTCAGTGCTCCCTATAGGGTTTTAGATGACTTAGGAGGGTTCCGTCAGCACCTGACTGGTGGGGGGTGGGGGAGTAGGGCCCGCACCCCAGGCCTGGTCACAGCACCCGGCCCCTCCAGGGCCTCCTCCCGTGCCAGGGGGACCCAGGTCTGTCATCTCCCACCCCAGGCCCCTGGGCCCCTCTCTCCTGGAAGCAAGGCCACAGGCTCCCCTCCCTGAAAATCATAAACTGTAAATCGGAGACACACTTGGTTCCCCCAGCAGGCCCCCTCCCGCCCTCCTGCCGTCATTCCTGGCTGGCGGACCAGTGAGCTCACTCATTACATAAGGCATGTGAGCTATTTCTTGGGGGCAGGAGCTCCCCCTACACGGGGCTCCGTTTCCCCTCTCCAGCTCCAACCACAAGCCAAGGGGGTCTGGGCCTAAGAGGCAAGACCCCCATGTTCCCAGGGCCCCCTCACCCCGTGCGGGAGGAGGGGCTGCTCAGCCCAGGTCCCAGCCCCCACCCCTCCAGGAACAGGAGACCGAAGGTCCTCCCTGAGCGGCACCAGGAGGGCGGCGGGCAGCGACCCAGCCCCAGCCAGGTCTCAGGCATAAGGGAAGGGGTCCCAAGGGCATCACTGGCTGCTGCGTTTCAGTCATTGCTCCCAGGACGGGCACAGGCGTTCCTCTC
>NW_024412388.1:1053072-1060848 GCF_014898765.1 Herpailurus yagouaroundi | reverse complement strand
CGCGGCCCGTCCCCGCGGGGCGGCTGTGCTGGAGCCCCCGTGGCAGAGGGCACGGGCCCAGGGCGGCCCTCCCTCCCGCTCCGGGATCCCTGCCATGCGGGCCGCCCTGTGGGAGCTGCGCGGGCCCTCGCGGCCGGGGAGGCAGGGGCAGGCCGGCGCCAGGCCTCGCTGGCTGCGGGGGTAGCAGCCCGTCTGGCCTGGGAAGCCCCTGCCGCTCCCTCGTCGGAAACCGGTGACCTACGGCAGAGGGGCTCCGAGGTGGCGGGAGAGCCGCAGGGGCCCGTGGCCTGGTCGGCTGAGCCCCTGCCGCCGTGCCCCTGGGCGTCCGAACCCCCTCCCGCATGGTGGCAGTCCTGCCCGGGCCTGTCGTGGGCCATGCGCTGCACACCTGGGTCCTGATCGGCAGTGGAGCCGTGCGGCCTCTGCTCCTGGGCCCGGGTCTCCTACCGGGCGGGGGTCAACCGCCGCGTCCGTGTGGGCCAACACTTTACCCAGCTGTCCCTGTAACGCCCAGCCTGAGCTCAGTCCTCGGCGGAAACCAAGCACTAGGACACTTGGGGCTGGAGGGCCAGCCATGTGCGACTGGGGTCGGGTGGGAGCGTGGGCTACCCGGGTCACCGCCCCCCTCCTCCCGTGAAACACCCTCCCCCCTCCGGGTGCTAGCGCCACACTGTGGACTCACTTTCTCCACAGTGGTTGAGGAGTCTCCACGGTGGCTCGTGGGGTGGGAAGCGCTGCGTGGGGTGGGGGCACCACACCCCTGCTGTGGCCTGCTGGGGTGCGGGGGTGCTGGGGGGGGGCCCCACCCCGAAGCAGGGCCCGCCCCTCCCCAGCAGCCCAAGGGGGCGGAGACAAAATAACCCCCGGCCCCACCCCCAGCAGCCTCCCCCACCCAAAGCAGAAGCTGGGCCTGAGGTTCAGAGAGGGGAGCAGGACAGGCAGGGCAGAGGCGGCACCGTGGGGGGGGGGGCCTCGGAGAGTCGGGGCCACGCTGCATCGGGCCAGCGTCCAGAAGGGCAAAGAAGGCGCTTATAGCAGCTACACCGTCGCTGCGGTCTCTGCTCCCAGAAACGGTATTGAAACGAGGTGGTTTCGAGGCTCACATTCCTGCCCTCCTGCTCGATGCGAGGTACGAAGCCCCAACTCGCCCCTGTCTGACGTGGGCAGGCGCGCTCGCAGGCCCGGGCACGAGGCAGGCAGGTGGGCCGCCCGTCTCCAGAGCCCCGCACAGACGCATTCACAGAAAGGTGTGCAGAGAAGCAGCCAGCCCTGCAGGTGGGCCTCGTGACCCACCCCACCCCTGCGAGCCTGTCTGTCCTCAGGCTGTGTCCCGGGGGCCCTGCCCGTGCTGGGGGCCCCAGGCAGGCGGCTGGGCCCCCTGGAGCGGGGGTGGCTCTAGCCGGGGTGGACGGGGTTGTCCACTTAAGCACCAACTCCAGCGGGCTCCGTCCAGACAGAAGACAGGAAGGGGTCACTGGGTCTGGGGAGCTGTGGGACACTGAGGGGCCTGAGAGCAGGCTTCACGCGAAGGGTGTGAAATTTGAGGACAAACAGCTCGTGGCCCCGGAGCAAGCGGGGTCTGGGCACCCCCGGCACCCGCAGGCAGTCCTGTCCGTCTGCCTTTCTGCCTCTCTCTCTTTAACAACGCAGGCTCCTGGGACCACCACTGCCCCTACCCTTTCCTCCCGACTTGACCGTTTGGGCTCCTGCCAGGCCCCACGCGAGGGCCCTGGTCTGAGCTCCGGTCAGCCAGACGTGTCCTGCCCAGGCTGATGATCCAGGAGGAGGTCAGGGGGCTCTGGCCCTGAGGGGCGGTGGTGTCCACGGGGGAGATCCCATGCCAGGCATGAATGTGGAATCGATTTCTTCCACCAAGTTTATCAAGGACCTGTATTTACCGAGAGATGAGCAGGAAGAAGTTCTTGTTTTCAAGTGCTTACAGTTTCATGAGAGACAATGAAAAATTAAATTTCCATGTGTTTTATACAAGATGGGGACACACGGTCCTACAAAGAGTAGACCAGAGTGAGGTAGATGGGATGCTGAGGGGGCTCCTTATGAAGTCCATTTCAACAAAGCCCTAAAATGGGTAAGGAATGAGCATTCTGGGTGGAGAACAGCAGATGCAAAGGCCCTGAGGCAGCAGCTCTGGTCAGGGTCCATGTGGAGGGTGGAGGGCAGTGAAGTAAGGAGGAGGAAGAGGTGCGGGACGGTGGGCAGATGACACCGAGCCTGCTGTTCACCCCCAGCATTGCTCCCCCAGGGACAGGGTCCTAGGGGGTACTGTGTCGAGCCTGAGAGCCCCCCCCCCCACCTCTGTCACTGACAGGCTGGGGCAGAACAGCTTCCGGGTGGGGCGAAGGGAAAGGAAGTTCAGCAAACAGCACCCCCTGCCTCCACTTTGCTGCTGGAAACACTGAGGACTGGATACGGACAATAGATTCCGAGTGGCCGAGGCTACTTTTCTGAATGCTGTGTCCCCAGGCTGGAGTGACAGCCAAGAGGAAGTCCCTCGCCTGGCCCTGGCCAGGCCCCTCCGCGGTCCCTGGGCAGCCCCTCCCCACCCTGCCCTGGGACCCCCTGCCTGCTGCCCTGCCCGTGACTTTAGGAGTTGGCCATGGGGCCGGAGGGCCTGGGTACGGGGTGCAGGCTGCCTGGCCCGCCACCCCCAGAGCCACCTCCCACAGCCCCACGGACACGGCAGGGAAGGTCCTGCGGCCACGGGCCTGGCATTGGCCTCTGCCCAGCACCTTCCACAGACCGCCCCACCTCCAGGCCGAGCGCTGCCCAGAGGCTCTCATCTCCATGAGTAATGTTTAACTTGGAAGGGCTGCCGGGGAGAGGTTAACAAGTTTGGATTGGGATCTGCCTGCAGGAGGGGGAGAGGGAGAGGGGAGGGGGAGAGGGCAAAGTTGAGAGGGAGGAAGGGGGGCAGGAGGCGGGGCTGCGGGCCGGCTCTCACGGGGGGGGGGGGGGGGGGCCCGGGGCTTGAAGGGCCCCTCCCTGGGATCTCCCCCCTGCGAGCCGCTGGGCCCTGCCAGCGGCTCCTCCCCGGGGAGGGGGGGCTTTGAGGCTGAAGACACACCCTGGGCAGCGGGCTGAGCCCCTCTGGGCTCAGTCTCCCCCACGGGAACCCCGCAGTCAAAGCTCTGGGGGAGAGAGAGCACGAGGAGTGCGCACACACACACACACACACACACACGGGCCCGTGCGCACGCACCAACACACGCTCAGGAACATGGGCTGTGGGCGGAAGGGCCCCTGCGGAGCCAAGGCTTCGCTGCGAGGGACCCAGGGAGCAAGGATGAAGCCTGGCCGGGGTGGGGGTGCCGGGCAGCAGGAACACCAAGCTCCTGTCCTGTCCCCTCCGGCTCCGGTGTCCATCGGCCACACCTGAGAAGGCCAAGGGGCGCTGGGGAGGACTCCACTCCAAGCGACCAAGGGGAGAGGCCTTCTGTTCCACCCTGTGTTGGGGACGGGCCACCCCGGGCTGCCATGCTAGGCGGGGTCTGCCCGCCTACCCCACCAGGACCCTGCCTGGGCTCGAGCTCCCTCACACCAGGCAGAGCGCCCCCCCACCCCCCCTTCAGCATCTGTAAGACAACGGATGCCTTTTCACGAAGATGGCTCTTCAGGGAAAATGCACCTCTCTCCAACCTCGGGTAGTTTTTCCTGACCGGCTTTACCCCTGGGGGGCCCAAACACCTGCTCTTGGGGAACGGCCTACCCTGGCTGGTTGGGCCCCCCCGCACCAGGTGGAGCAGGGATCTCACCCTCATGGAGTAACAGCAGTTGATGGAAGATGCTGGAAGGGAGTCCCTCTCCCGCCTCGGCGGCCAGCCCGCCGGCCAGCCGCTGTTGTTTCTCTAAAGATAAACTGTTTCACTTTGAACTTCCTCCTTGAGAATTCTGAATTCGTGACCTGTCTTGTGAGCTTGGCAAAGGGCCTGGACAGAGTAAGGATATTCCCACCCCACCCCCCCCCGCCCGGTGTGCGTGTGATTGCACACGTCAGAGCCCGGGTCTCGGGGCGCCCTCCCCCCAAGTGGTGGAGCCTGGGTCTCGGGGCGCCCCCCGCCCGAGTGGTAGCTGGCAGGGCACCTGGAACCCAGCTGGCGCTCCGCGGTTGGTGTATTTGCATCCCCTAAAATTCAAGGTTTCACCTTGAAACCTAAGCCCCCACTAGAGAAGTGAGGACTTTGGGAGGCGAGTAGCTTACAAGGGGGAAGCCCCATGATGGGATCAGTGCCCTCGAGAGGGGACCTCAGAGAGCTCCCTCGCCCCTTCTTCCGGGTGAGGACACAGCAAGAAGTCGGTCATCTGTGACCCAGAAGAGGGTCCTCAGCAGACCCCGACCCCGCCGGCACCCGGATCTCAGCCTTGCAGCCCCCGGTCTGCGGTAATCTGTGAGCAGCCCAGACGGACTGAGACAGGGGGCGTCAGCACCCCTGCCGGGGTGTGCTGGCTCTCAGGCCAGGCTGGGGAGAAATGGGGAGGCTGAGGCCAGAGGGACCCTCGCTTTCCCCGGAGGAGGGCGTCCTCAGGGCCCAGGCCCGCCCCCAGCTGGGCTACAGAAGGCCCGGGTGGGGTGACGAATCTCCGGGGTTTCTCCCACCCTTAGCAGTGTGTCCGAGCGCATTGATAGGGGATTTGGGGACAGTCAGGAGCCCCTCGCTGGAGCCTGCAGCCTCAATGCGGCAGGAGATGCCCAGAGTGGAGACCACGGGCTCCTCAGGCTCCTCAGGGCCCTGCCCCCCAGTCCACGGTGCTGCCCACCACACGTGGCCCCCGAGCACTCACTCTGTGGCCAACGGGCCCTGCACTTGGTTCCAGACATCTAGCGTGACCAGAGAACGTGTGACAAGACGCTCATCACGTACGTGCAGGTTCCTCGTTGAAATGTGATGTTTTAGGGATGTTGGGCTCAAATGAAACACGTTATTGCAGTTAATTTCGCCTACTTTCTTTCACACTTCCACGGGGGCTACTGTCATTTACAGTGACCTGGGAGGAGGGGCCGACAGGGGGACAAAGGCCGCGATGGCAAGGGCAGGTCTGAGGATGGGCGCATCAGGCACAACTGACCAGCAGAGAGAGGACAGTGCCTGCAGGTGCCGGCGGAGGTGGCGAGGCCCAGGTCTGTTTCACAGGACTCCGTGCTGCGGGGCATCACCACCACTTGAGTACAGGTCCCTCACCAGCTATCCCCGGAAGCCCCGGCCTGTGGGGACAAGGGCAGCTGGAACCCACCCCAGCTGTCACTCTGCCACGTGCCCACCAACTCCAGGCCACTCTGGGTGGTCAGGGGGCCTGGGGCTGTGGCCCTCAGGGAAGGCTGCCCAGCAGTGGCAGGCATCTGGGGCCTCTCTTTGTCCCCAGGGGGCCCCTGAGGCCTGAAGTGCTGGCAGATCTTCCCTCCCTGTCCACATGGCTTGGTGGCTTTTTCTTTGTACTGCCCGCCCCCCAAAGCCAGATGCTCTCGTTCCGTGGGGAGGAGGTGCTGCTTGTTGGTGGCTGTGGGGGGGGGGGGTCTGGCCATCCTAGGAGGTGGTGGTGGGGGTTGGGCATCTTAGGAGGTGGTGGGAGGGGCTGGGCATGGGTGCAGAGCAGGGGGGACTGTCAGCTCCCCAAGGGTCTTGGGGGAGGCGGGTGCAGCAGAGGCCCCTCCAAAGCTTAGGAGCCCCCGAACGGGAGGAGTGGGCCTCACGCTCTACCCGGCCTTGGGCACCCAGCTCCGCCCCTCGCGCTGTGTCCCCAACCACTCCTATGCCAGGCCCCCGGGGCTGCCCGCTGAGGCAGCGAGACCAGGAGCCCAGACAACAGCGAGGGGGCGCTGCATTCAAGCCCCAGCTCTGTGCTCGCTGTCCCGTGGTCTAGGACTGAGGGACGGATGGCTCCTGGCCTCAGTAGGCCCGTCTGTAAATGGGGCCGAGACGGCACCGCCCCCGCGGGGCTGGACACGGGCGAGCAGGCTGATGCCCCCGAAGCGAGAGCTGGGCCTGAGGCCCCCGGCCCCTCAGTGGGCTGCTCGCAGGGCAGGGTGTGGGAGAAGCAGACATTGACACAGACTCACCTCTGCCACCAGCAGAGAAATGCCACGGCTCTGAGAAATCAGGGACCTGTCCCCGCCTCCACCCCAGGCAGGGCCTCGGGGGTACCATCCCCACAGCTGGGAGACCGGGGGGTGGGGGGGGTGGGGTTGCTGCTCAGGCCCCAGCTGCCCGCCCTGCCCTCCACGAAGGGGTGGACGATGACCGAAGGGGCCAGGCACGTATGACCCACGTGCGCCGAGGCCGCTGGGCCGCCTGGCGTCTGGCGGGGGCGGGTGGCCAGCAGCAGAGACTCGCCCAGCGATGCGTTAGCAGAGTGCGGGCCACACGGAAGCCCCCACACGCCCCGTGGGAACAGGGAGGCGGCGTGGGAGGAGAGGGGCTACTGGTGGGGCCTCCGCGGTGGCCACCTGGTTCTGCCCTCCCAGCTCCACCTGGGGTGGGGGGGACAGGACCACCTGCGCCTCCCCGCATCCCCAACAACAACCCAAAAGGAGTCCTGTGTTCCAGATCCCAGTGCCCTTCTCCCTCCCCAGCCCCTCCCTCCCCTCTGGGTGTTTTCAACCATCACGCACCCCCTCCCCAGGCTTCTGAGCGGCCAGCTGGGCCTGAAGGTGCCTCAGGGACTGGGGGGCCGGCTGTCTCCCGGGGCTGCCGCTCCAGCCAGGACCCCTCCCTCCGCATCCTGGACTGAGGGCTGGAGAGGTGAGGCCCCGGGGGGAGACAGCGTGACCCAGGCAGCGGGAAGGAAGGACAGGCCCATTTCAGTGGCCCAAGGGGACTTGGGGCGGCTGCCTACGTGGGTGCCCCCCCCCCCCCCCCGCTGCTTGGCCCCAGGCGGGTGTGCGGCCAGTTCAGACAAGGGATTCTGCAGGCCGGTGTGCCAGGGCTCCCGCCGGCCGGACGGCCCCTGCAGGCCTCAAAAGGGACCCTCAGGAACCAGGGCTGCCCTCTGGCCTGTGCAGGGGCGAGGGGGTGTTGCCAGGCCCTGGAAGGTCCAGGCAGCAGAGTCGGAGAAGCTCAGCGCCTACCTGAGGCCCAGGCCCCGGGGCAGTGGTAGCGGGCGAGGCTGGGGCTCCTGCAGCTC
This sequence comes from Herpailurus yagouaroundi, assembly GCF_014898765.1. NCBI lineage: Eukaryota > Metazoa > Chordata > Mammalia > Carnivora > Felidae > Herpailurus > Herpailurus yagouaroundi. Next base: position 1,053,711 of record NW_024412388.1, on the reverse strand, counting down.
CGGCTTCCTGAAGGGTGAAGCTGAGGGGTCTCAGGTCAGAGAGCCAGCCTGGCCCCTCCTGCCGGCCCCCTCGCCGGGCCAGGCAAAAACCCTACCAGCTTCCTGCTCCAAACCTGGCAAGCGGAGACACAGACCCTCTGCTGGGGACTAGTGTCCCTCACTGTGCCGCGAGCTGATAACCCTGTGACCCCTGGTGGCAGCCTGGCCCTCTGGTTGGTCGAAGGGTCCCAGTAAGACTCAAAGGCTGATAAATAACTCCAGGTGCCTGGCCCCTGGGGGTAGGGGTAGAGGAGAGAGGGGGCTCCCCCTGCCCGTGCCCAGCAGCCCTGCCCCCAAAGACCTCTACCTGTCATTGCCAGGGAGGTCAAATAACCATCCACTGACCCCTGACCCAGCCTCTCTGCCCCCAAATGGAGGAGGGGACCAGAGAAGAAGGGTCAGGGTTGGGGCCAAAAAGGAGGAGGGGAAGGAGGAGAAAAGGACAGAGAGGAAAAGAAGTCAAGTGGGAGGAGGTGCATAAAGGAAAGGGGAGGGGAGGAGAGGTGAGGGAGGATGGAGGGGAGGAGAGAGGGAGAAGGCGAGGAGGGCAGGGAAGGGGAGGAGGGAAAGGAGAGGAGCACGGAGGGGGAGGAGGGGGGG
>NW_024412388.1:1012825-1052972 GCF_014898765.1 Herpailurus yagouaroundi | reverse complement strand
ACAACCTTTCCCCACACCCCGCTATCCCGATCCCCGCCCCCCAAATATACTCCCCCCCCGTCCACCGATCCGGACACCATCGAGCCGTAAGGGGAGGACCAGGGAGAGGGAGGAGGGGAGGAGGGGAGCATGGAGAGGGAGGAGGGGGAGGAGGGGAGCACGGAGAGGGAGGAGGAGGAGGAGGGGAGGGGAGGAGAGGGAGGAGGGGAGAAGTGGAGGGGAGGAGGCAGAGGAGGGGAGGGGGAGAGGGGAGAGAGAGGAGGGGGAGCAGGGAGAGGGAGGAGGAGGAGGAGGTGGAAGGGTAAGGGGAGGAACAGGGAGAGGGAGGAAGGGGAGAAGGGGAGGAGTGAAGGCCCAGGCTGAGGCCCAGCAGCTCCTCTGACAGAGAACCCCCCCCCCCTACTGTGGGCCCCAGCAGGTGCCCCAGGAGCCAACTCAAGGACACCTCCAGGGAAGCGGATGACAGCTTTCCAGGTCAGAGCTCTCTCACAGCGCCAGGCTGGAAATTGGCCTCACAGAAACGGGGGCTCGTGGTGGCCGTGCAGCCATGGCTCATGGTGGCCGAGGCCGGGGGCCTGGAAGGCACAGGGACCTGCCGGCATCCCAGGAAGTCAAGGCCCTGGCAGGGTTGTCCTAAGGAGGCAGCAGGTGGGACGAGCGGTCCCTGCGGAGAAGCCACGCCCACTCTGGGGAGGCCGAGGGGGGGGGGGGCCCCGGGGGGGGGGGGCGCCGCGGGGGGGGGCCCCCCCCCAGTCGCTGGGAGTGGGTCTGACCCCTGTCGCCCCGTCCTGGGCGCCCCCTGGGACATTCGTGAGCTTGAGGCTGAGCTGGGCCTGCTCCGGGCCATACTCTCAGGCGGCAGCGGCCTCCTCCGCTCTGGGGGGTGGTCAGCGGGCAGGGGGTGAGACAGGCGGGTCGGGGATGCCCAGTCACCCCCAACTGACCCCACCGCACCGGGTGCTGAAGCAGACGGTGTGCCGATGCTGCCGCACAAACGACTGGGGGCTCAGAACCACAGAACTAGTCCGTGCTCGCACAGTCTGGGGGCCACAGTCCCCACTCACGGTGCGCAGGGCCGCCGTCCCTCGAAGGCCCCGGGGAGGACCTTTCCTGCCCCCGGGCCGTGTCGCTCTGACAAGCTTCCCTCTTCCCACAAGGACACCAGTCGGGGTGGACTGCGGGCCCACCCTGACCCAACGCGGCGTCTTCTTAACTTGATTCCGTCCGCGGAGACCCGGCCTCCAGATCGGGTCCCATTCGCGGGTTCCCAGCGGACGCAGTTTGGTGCAACGTGGCTCGACCCCCTGACGTGACCCCTGCTCCCCACAGGAGGAGAGCCCGCGGCGCTGCCCACCCCCGGCTCACACTCAGGGTCGGCCGAAGAGTCCCGTCTGGGCCCCCTTTCGGCCGGCACCGCCGGAGGCTCTGGGGACACGGTGGCAGCAGATGGCAGGCTGGCCCTCCGGGAAGGTAGCGGCATCCCCGGCCTCCCGCCCCCACTTGTGCGGTAGGAAAAGCCAGCAGCGGCCACCCGGTGGATGGAGGGCCTGTGGAGGAGCTTCAGGTGGCTCAGGAAGGCTTCTTTGCGCGGGGGGCACCGGAGCAGAGCCCGAGGGTCAGGAGGGGGACCCCGTGGGGGGCAGAAGCCTGAGCCAGAGACACGGGGACACAGGCAGGGCTGGTGTGGCTGTGCAGAGGGCATGGGCGCAGGACAGGGCAGGGGGCGCGGGACGCGGGACCTCACGGCAGTGACAAGGTTCTACGGGACGCTGGGACGGGGTGGGGAGGCTTGGAAGCAGGGCTCGGAAACTAGTCCTGGAGAGAGGTGAGGGCTTGCAAACGGAGCCGCCGTCTCTCCCGTGCCAACGCCCAGCTGTTTCTTGGCTTTTGGGCTCGTAGAGCGGGGGCTGCAGCCCGCTGCCCGCCGCCGTGTCCCGGCCGTCCACGCCCATCCCTCTGCGGCCGGGAGGGGACCCCTGGAGGAGGCCGCGCACGCCCTTGTTCCAGAGCCGGTGAGCGGGCCCCACACACCCACCGCCGCCCGACAGATCCTGCGATGTTTCCCAGGCAACTGCTTCAATCTGGCCCGTCTACCAGGCACTCCGCACGCCCACGGATGCCTCTGCCTGGCTGCGGGCAGGCTTGCCAGCCTGGCACACGCCAGCCGGCAGGTGTGGTCCAGCGGAGCCCGGTGCCTGGCTTCGTCAGAGGGCCGAACTCTGGGGAGGAGGTGGCCCGGCATTCCGGGCCGTCCTCACCTGGAGAGCAGGCACGGCCGGGGCGCCCTGAGCGGGAGCCCTGCTGTCCTGTCACGTGGCAAGGGAGGCGGCGGCCCCGCCGTGAACACGCGCCACCCACAGCCAGCGTCACCTAGAAGGCCGCTCCGCTTTCCAGGGCTCTCCAGGTCGTGCCCGCCTGCTTCGGCCCCTGTTCCGCCTGTGTGTGCCGTCCTGACCCCATTTGCACGGTGGCCCGCGGGCAGAACCGGCCCCCCCAAAGTCCAAGGAGGGGGCGGGGGGCTTAGACCGCCCCAGCTTGTTCCGGGCCAGGATGTGGCTAGAGGCCTCGCGGGGCTCAAGCCCTGCCTCGGAGCAGGGTCTGATTGGGAACCTCGGCTGGGCTCCCAGGGACATCGGCACCTGTGGGAGGTCGGTCTCGCTCCCCCAGAGGGAGCGAGGAACCCGCACCCACCTGGCTCTGAGAGCACCAGGAGCCGAGACCTGTGCTCCCTGGTGGTGGAAGGTGGCGGGAGCGAGGGGCCCCTGACCGCCCGGCCGCACATGTCCCACGCTGGACCCGGCACCCGGGAGGGGGTGGCACCGGCCCATCACGCACATGCCAGCACTGCCCTGCGGACAGAGCCGGGGAGAGCTTGGAGTGGGCTGCTGGCTGCGGGCTCCCGCACCCCTGCCCTGCACTTGCTGCTTTGCCCGAGGGGGCCTCTTCTCGCAGAGACGGTCTCCGTAGACACGAATTTGGCTCGTACGGAACTTGTCTCTGCAGGGCGGGCATCTGTCACAATCAGAAATGATCTTCCAGTGAAGCTCCACTCGCTGCCTGTCACCGCGGCGGGCGGCCCAGAAAACGTGAGCCTTCGATCAAGTTCAACGTCCGACCTTCTCCTGTCCCACACCGGCGCTGCGTCAGGGGACCTGGCGCTTCCACTCCCCGTGCAAAAGGTCCCTGTGCGGGCAGGGGCAGCGGGGCAGCTGTCTGTCAGGCAGGCGGTGGCAGAGAGGGGGAGGGGCGGGGCTTCCTGACAGGCGCCAGCACCTGCCCCCCGCCTGGCGGGTCACCCCAGCTCCGTTGTCCGGGGAAGCGTCCCAGGCTGTAGGCGCGGGGGGGGGGGGGGGGGGGGAGGGGGGGAGTTGATCCCCGGGAGCCGGATGAAACCAGGGAGGAGGAGCCCCCAGGAGGACGAGTTGTACACGGTGCTCTGGCTCCCGGAGGGCCTCTGCTCCCCAGGCGGCGCCGGCCTGGCCTGGGGACCCGGGCTTCTCCCTTGGCAGCCAAGGGCAAGCAAGGCCCCCTGGGCTGGAGAACGGGTGCCCCCCCCCTTCTGGGCCCTAGGCCACAGCCAGGCTCTGTCAGGCCCTGACTCTTTCCCTGGGCTCGCGGTCACCGGGTCACCTGCCCTCACCGGGGGCACCAGTCCTCACCGGGGCACGACTGCCCTCACCAGGGGACACCTGCCCTAACCACGGGGTCACCTGTCCTCACCGGAGACACCTGCCCTCACCGGGGGGTCACCTACCTTCAGGCCAGGGCAGTAGTCTCCCTGCCAATGCCTTGCTCTGCCTTTCTTGGTCAGGAGCCCAGGCCGTGTGAGGTCTACAGAGGAAGGCACTGGAAGGGGCAGGAATAGTTGGGACACTGAACCACGGCGCTCAGCTCCCGGAGAGAAGTCGGCGCCTTCCTCTGCCTCAGGCGTGGCGCTGGCCCTCCCGCGTGTCCCCGTGGCCCGGACCGCAGAAGTGCTGGTGTTTCCATCAAAGGCTTCAAGGCTGTGGAGGCTGGAGCCGGGCGCGTGGGAACCCCTGACATGAGCCACTGGGCAGTCCCGGGGCTGCCAGGCTCCTGCGGCCTGCATGCCTGGGGTCCGTCTGGGCTTCCCTACCCTGGGAGCAGGCCCCGCGGTAGGTCGCCTCCTCTAGGGACTCCCGGGACCCCCTGCTTGCAGCTCTGCTGGCTTATGCACGTGGGGTCTGTTTTCCATCGGTGGGCAGGCTCTGGGGGTGAGGACCCTGCCTCGTTCCCCCCGGGGGGCGTTAGTATCTACGACAGTCCCCGACACAGGTAGACATTCAGGGAGCATTGGCGAACAGGCCCGTTCCCCCCCCCCATCCCCCCGGTGAAGGTCTGTCCTGGCAGCTGGATGAAGGGTGACCTTGACCTCGGGATGGGGGGGCCTTGGGACTGGAGTGTGCAGTGAGGGGGGGGTGCCCAAGACCTGGACTTGGCGGAGGGCAGGACCGTGACGCGCAGAGGGGCCAGGGTGAGGAGGGTTGGAACTGGGCCGTGGGAGCCCTGAGGAAGGGGGTGCAAGAGCAGAGCCCCAAAGCCGCCGGGGTCCCAGCGCCTCAAGTGACATCTACGTATCCACGGAGGGGAGCTTCCGGCCCCCCGGCTCCCTGTGCACTCCAGCCTGGTCTTGGGGCCCACGGGGCACAGGGCTCCGCAGGAGCAGCAGCAGCGGAGGGTGCCTGGACGTTTGCTGCCACCAAGTGGTGGGCTGGGGGCTCGCCGGCGAGAGCCCCCCCACCCCACCCCCCGCCAGAGTCTCCGGGAGCCCCCACAGGCCCTCCCCTAGAGGCCCCCCTCCCCGCCTTGGCTGGCCACCTGGACCTTGTTGCCTCACTTTCCCCCCCCTTAATTAAAAAAAAAAAACCAGGTTCCTCCCTTTATTAGGAAAACTCGATGGTCCTGAGGAGGCTAGTCCCTTTCTCCGCCTGGACTGAGAGGGAAGCTGAGGGTCCCAGCTGACTCCTGCGGTGGGAGGTGGGAGAGCCAGGGCCGGCCCAGGCGATGGGGCAGGTGGGCTTTAACTGAGGGTGGCTGCCGGGGGCGGATGCGGAGGGCCCCCTGGCCTGACTTCATGTACAGTTTCTCCTCCCAAACCTCTGCAGACCCCAAACCTACCGGGGGGCAGCGCGAGATGGGTCCCCCCACGTCCCTCTGCAGCTGGAAATCAGTTCCCTCAGTCCCACCTCTGGTTAGGGGAGGGACCCCTGGCCTCAGTCTCCCCAAATGTTGAGGTCAGAACTCCTTCCTCCCTGACGGTGTCCCAAAGGCGAGGCTGCCTCGGGGCCGCGAGGAGCAGGCTGTGGGGTGCGCTGGGGTGGGTGCAAAGCGCGGCTCCCAGCGCGCACAAGGGCGGGTGGGGTCAGGTCGAGGAGGGGGCCCGGGTCCACGGCGCCCAGGCGGGAGATTGGCGCCCGGGACCATTGGCCCGGGCCCTGTCCCCGCAGGGAGGGGGCGGGGAGCCCTGCGGGGGCCGGGGGCGGGGCCTGTCTCGGGGGCGGGGTCCGCGGCGGGCCGCCCACTTCCGCCGGACGCGCGGCTCGAGACGAATGGAGGCGGCGCGGAGGCCGCGGTTGGGGCTGCGCCGCCGGAGGCCGTCCTCGGGGGGCGGGTGAGGCCGGGGGCCGCGGGACGGGGGAAGGGGGCGCGGGGCGCTGGGGGCAGGCCCGTGTGTGCTTCCCAGAACCCGGCTCGCTCCGCCCCCTCGAAGTTGTCACCCTCCCCCGCGCCCCCCTCCCCCCCAGCCCTCCCTGCCCACGCCAGCCCCCTCCCCCGCGGGACGCACGCTCACTAGGTCTCCCCGCTCCAGCCCCACCCCCCCCCCCCGCCGAGGTCCTCCCGCTCCCACCCGCCCTCCCCGAGCCCCCTCCCTACGGGCCCCCTGCGGAGCGCCCCCCACTGAGGTCTCTCTGCTCGCTCAGTGGCCGCGCGGGGCCCCTCCCGGAGGACGGAGGCGAGTGCGCGCGGCCGTGGGCGGAGCTGCTGCGCGCTGCGAGAGCGGATCTGAACCCCGACGGAGAGCTGCCGCCGCTGCCCGCCTTCCCCGACCCGGTGCGTCGGGGGGACCCCCGGGGTGGCCGTGTGTGTGTCCCTGGCCCCGGAGGCGCCCAGGCACCAATGACGCGGCCCGTCGACCCCATTTGGCAGGAATCTGGACGCGGTCCCGAGCGTGCCGCGTCCCCCGAGGTGTTCACCGTGGGACCCCACACCTTTTCCTGGACGCCCTTCCCGCCGGCCCCGAGCGGAGGCGGGGGCTCAGGCCGTTGCTACAAGCTGCTCCTTGGGGCCGGGGGGCGCCCGGGGTCCCCCGCCCGGTCCCCGCAGCGATGTCTGGGGCCTGAGCCCCGCGGGACCCCCGGCGCCCGGGAGCGACCGTGGGAGGCGGCGCCGACCCTGCGGACCTGCCCCATGTGCCAGACCGACTTCGCCCCCGGGTGAGTGCGCCCCGCCCTCGGCCTCCCTCCGCCTCTGCGGACCCCAGCCCTGTTTGGAAACCACAGCGGGCTTTAGGGGGTTCAGGGTGCCCGAGCTCAGTTGTGGGCCCTTCAAACAGTAGTTCGTGCGGGCGGAGTGCGCGGCGCGCAGGGACTGCACGCCTCGGGAGACGGGCAGGTCTGGGGGTCCGCCGGCCCTCTCCTCCCTGGAGAGGATGCCACGACCCGGGGGGGGGGGCACCGAACCTCTTCCCCCGCCTCTAAGCCGGTCCACCCTGACACAGGGTCCCTGTGGTGACTGCCAGACTGTGGGGTCACCAAGCAGTTTCCTGTGTACATAGTTCACCGGTACCTTCCCAGTGGTAGGTTGGAGGTTTTAAAAATGACTTTTTGTGCGTAGAGGTGTTTTGTTCTTTAAAAACTCGATGTATATCTTTTTTTTTTAAGTAAGGGGAGTGCCTCCAATTTTGTTAAGATATTAATCTCCAGACGCCCAGCTCGTGGGCCATGTGTCACACAGCTCAGGACACAGACGTGGGGGTCACAGGGGTCAGGATTATCAAAAGGATCCCGGTCAAGTGAAGTGAATGGACAGCAGGTTCAGTAAGCGGACCAGCGCTGGACCTCGCGTGGCTGGGAGAACGGTGTCCTTAAGTCGCGGGTCACGTCCCTGGTCCCCGGAAGCAAAAACAGCCCAGGACGGTGAAGACAATGGAGCCGCTGACGACAGAGCAAACACCAGCAAACCTTACGAAAATCAGCAGCGCGGAGCCCGCACGGGAAGGCCTTTAGACAGAGAGACGACGTCCCGTCTGTGCTCAGCTGTCTGGGCTTCTCCAGGCTGCGCTTTGTATCACAACAAGCCTTTGAGAGCCTGGTGTTGGGGGGTGGGCCCGGCACCCCTGTGCTCATCGCCTCGCGGAGCCCACAGGTCGGGCGAGGCAGTGGGTGAGGCCCCGGCAGGGGAAGCCACCTGCCGGGCATGGAGAAGGGAGCCCGGTGGCCCACAGGAGGTTCCCTGGCTGTCGTGTGAGCGCCAGGTCTGCACAGTGTCTGCAGACCCAGCCTTTCGCCGTCCTGCCTGCCTCTTGCCAGGACCGGTGTTTGGGGCTCGCTTGCCCGTTCTGACAAAGCAGTGAGCACCTTTAAACCGGGGGTCCTCCTGATTTCCTGACTCATCCCTATCCACAGAAACCCAGGGGCCGTTGGTACCTTCGGGAGCCCCGGAGGGAAATGGTTTTCTGGAGAGCTGATGCGGTCGGGGTGCCCCAACCGGTCTCCTGTTCTGGGGGGTTCTTTTTGTCCTTGGCATGCTGGCATTTGTGCACAGTCTAAAAAACAGACTTCCAGCGACGGAGACGTTACGGAAAAGTTCTAGTTTCGGGTTTTGTAAGCAGTCGAAGGAAGACTTGGGAGTGCGCCTCATTTTTCCCAAAGTAGGTGTCGGCGCGTTTGGGCTCACGTCTCCGCGCATCGGAAACGCCGTGGCACGTTCTTCCACTTGACGAGGGAGAGGGTCCGTGGGCCAGAGCACACCCCTCAGGTTGTGGCTGTGACTGGGGACAACAGACATCCCGGGTCCCTGCAAGCGAAGGCTCACGTCCTTTGTGGGATGTTCGGGGCAAGGAGACAGACTGGGCCTTGGGAGGGCCCGGGTTAGCAGGTGGACACGGTAATCGAACTGTCAAATTGTCTGGTGATGTTTCTAGAAAAGCGTGGGCTTTTAGTAATTTCTGGGAATTTTTTAAATGTTAATTTTTAAAAAGTAAACTCTACACCCAACGTGGGGGTCGAACTCATGATCCCCGACGCCAAGAGTCACACACTCTTTTGGCCCAACCAGCCAGGCGCCCCACTTGGGAACTTCTCCCCCGGAAACCAAAGTCACGCATTGCTCTCCGTGTTCGTCCCCGGGGGGGGGGGGGAGGGGACACAGACGCCCATAGCGATTCTGGCGGAGTATGTGCCTCGGGGAGACGGCGCATGAGGACAAACTCGCCGATCTTCTCAAAGCCTTAGCGTTTTCCAGGTCACTCGGGGCACTGCTTTATTCTTCAGTGTGACAGACGACCACGTACTGGGCTCGCCAGACTGGGTGTGAGCCCCGTGCCCTGAAGATGTGCCTGTTGCCACGCCCGGTGCCCCATGTACTTTCTGATGCCCGTGAGTCTCACACACACACACGGTTGGGAAAACAGGCTCCCATGGGCCAGCTGCCATGAAGACGTGGAAACCGGAAGCTGAGCTGTGTCCCCTGTGCTCCACGAGAGCCTGGCTTGTTGGCGTCTCGCAGCTCCGAGGCCCCTCAAGCTGCCAGACACGGAGCCCCCTCCGTTTGAGTCGGAAGCCAGCGGAGGATCTTGGGCTGAGTCTCCTCTCGTGCCGCCGGGCCAGCTGTCCACGCACTGGGTTCCCATGTGACAGCGAGGCAGGCCTGTCTTGGGACAAGCTGCCGCAGCGACTCTGTAGACCGGGTCTGGCCGAGACAGAGCTCTTTTACCAGGGGGAGGTCCGAAGGGGCCCAGAGGGTACCTCCCGGACAGGGTGGCCTGGTGCAGACCTTAGAATCTTCTGGGAGCCTCGGAGAGAGCCCGCAGGGGCCCCAGGGACTTCAGAGCACATCGGGCCGCCTACAGGGTCTGAGAGGGCGCCGACGGCCACCAGAACGGGCATGGGCTCCCCGAGCCACAGGGTGAGAGCGGTGCTGTGGCCCTCAGGGCCTCGCGGTGATGCCCCGGGTAAGGGCCTTTCCCCTCTGGCCGGAGAACTTGGCCAGCTGACCAGGATGGCCCCAGATGTGGGCAGGGGAAAGGTCCCATCTTGGGCGGTCTCAGAGGAGAGAAGCCATCCGGGCAAATCCCCTCAGAGGCCATGTCCCGCAGGCGTCTCCAGAGGTCCCGACAGGACTCAGGACGTATGAGGCGGCTGTTCTGTCAGCCACTGATGGAGACCCGGGGAGCCCCGGTGGGGAGAGCTGTCGTTGGGGGCAGGACCCATGTCTTCTACTCTAAGGTGCAGGTGGGGCCTCGTCCGCCGTGACACATGCCCGGGCTGGGGCAGAGGTTGTGGGTGACATTCGAGTCCCAATGTGAAAGGGGTCGTTATCCAGGCTGCCGAGCCCAGGGAGACGGAGGAGGCTGGGCCCGTCCAGAGCATGAGCAGGGCTGGACGAGGGGGGCCTGGTCCGGGGGTGGCCGATAGCAGGGGGCCCAGGAGCTGTGGGCCGGCCAGCCACCGGGTAAGGTAGACCCCACGCTGCGGTGGGCACGGGAGCCTTGCTGCTTGCAGTCGGGGGGCTCAGCCCTCTGGGGGTGTGGGCACGAGGAAGGAAGATCGTGAGGCCTGACGGAGGAGCTGCTGACCCGTTCTCGCGCCGCTGATGGTCTCTGCCGATCCCCTTTCCTGGGGACGGGCTTTCAGGCCCCAGCCCCAGCAGCTGGCTGGGAGCCGTGAGGTTCTCAAGCCGAGTCGGGGCCGGAATCCCCTGGGGGGTTCGTTCAGACACAGGGTGCCCCAGCCCCCCCCCCACAGCCTCAGAGGCAGGAGTCTGCGTGAGCCTCGAGAACGTGTCTGACGGACACGTGGCAGGTGCACTGAGCGCCTGGGCCCAGAGAAACCTCCCCGAGGGACAGGATTGGGGAAGGGCCTTTTCTGGTTGGTGCCCCCCCCCCGCCCCCGGACCTTCCCCTGGGGTTCTGACCAGCTGTGGAGACTGGGTTTCTCTCTGGCTGACCTTCGCTGTGCTCGTCAGCAGAGGGAAGGGCGGGAACGTGTGTGCTGGGCGCCCTTCCCTCTGTGCGAGTGACCATCTCCCTGTCGCAGGCTGGCCCGGCTGGACATCGACAACCACCTCGCTCAGTGCCTGGAGGAGAGCGCAGAGGACGTGGTGTGGTGACTGACGTGCGTGAGCCCCGCGGGCACGGAGGCCCCGACTCCACCCACCAGAACCGTTTTGGAAGCTGCCTGTTAAAAAACGTGTCCGTGTGGACAGCTGGCGTCGTAGGTGGTTCGTCTTGAGGCCGAAACCCAGGATCCTTTCTGGCTTTCGGGAAGCGGGGTGCTTTCCTGTAGTCAGAAATGGGCAGAGCCCCTTGGCGGGCGGACCCCGGCCCGCGCAGATGAGCGGAGACTCTCGCGAGCAAACTAGGCGTCTGTCCCAAAGTCGGCCACGTCAACAGACAGGTGGACAGGCGGGGGGCAGTGCATTCTCCCACCTCCACGGACTCTGCTCGCACCGTGTTTTCATTCCCCGGATGAACTCGTTCCTCGCATGGCGCAGACTGCTACGGGGTGAAGAGAATCACTGTGAGGCACCCCGGACCTCGCCGACGGGCAGCGTCTCCTCCAGTGGGGAACTTCAGGGCAGGGAACGGGCCGGGCGCCACCGGCAGTGGGCAGGCCGGTCTGCCGGAACATTCCGCACCAGCCCTGTGTTCGGGCTTCCAGGGCAAGTGGAAAATGGGGCACGAGACCGTATAGGTAGTTTTCCTTCCGGTGCTGGTGGCCCACGGGCTCTGGTGACCTCTTCGTCCCCACCACAGCCACGTGGCTGTAGAGCGCCGGCAGCGGGAAGCGGGTCACACCAGCCACGGAAGGACCACGGGGGGACCGGGTGACAGACGCCGCTCTGAAAAGACTACCTGGGACAGGACTCCAACCGGGGGAGCTTCTGGGAAAGGCAACACCACGGAGATGGGAAGAAGACCACTGGTGGCCAGAGGATGGGGGAGGGGCACGAATCGGGAGCCCGGGGGGCTCTCGGGGCCGAAGCTACTTTGCATGAGCTGAAGTGGCAGATACGTGTCCTGAAACGTTCTGTGCAAACCCGCGTGCTGCCCAGCACCGAGACGTTCACGTGGCACCCTGGAGACGATGCCGCGTCCCTGCAGCCTCTCGGAGGGGGAGGGGGACCACGAGGGCGGGGGGTGCGCGGGGGGGCTCTGCAGCTGCCCCGCCATTTTCACGTGAACCTGAAACTGCTCTAAATAAAGCCTGTTTTTTAAAAAACTGCTGCTTCCTAGAAACATCCACCGTTGACGAAAATAAGCGCAAGTGTGTTCGCTACGGCCTGTGCTCGAGGGGCAGAGTCCGGACGGCCTGGGCCCGAGGGCGGCAGCATCGTCTGCAGGAGGCAGGCGGCCAGCCGCACGGCTCGTAACCGCACAGACCACACAGGACAGCGCGGTGGCTCTGGTTTCCTCGGGCCAACAGAAGGACGCGCGCCGTACGGGGCCCAGAGCCGTTGGCAAATGTCGGGATGGCTGTCTCCGACCCCCCCTTCGATCTGTCCTGCACCTTAATTTACACTTTGGCCACAAGCGGGACGCTGCACACGTCCACACGTGAGCGGCCACGCTGATAACTGGGAAGCTGGTGGCACCGCGGCAGGGAAATATGTGCTGCAAATGGGGACAGATCCGGGGCCCCTGCAGACGCTGTCCTTGTACCCACTGTGGCAAATGGCCCCCATCAGGACGAAGGGGGCTCTCAGGGGACGTCATCCCTTTCCTGGGCGCGCTGGGGGTCTCACCCTCCCCAGGTGACATCCGCTCATCCCCGGGCGCTGCTCACCAGTCAAGAGTGACCGCGTGGCCCTCCGACAGGAGCCGTGCTACTGGACGTCACCACCGGCTGTGACACTGAGACCCCGAAGTTGGCTCCCGCATCTGCTCTGCGGTCCTGAATTTCGGTCTTCGGAGGCAACACTTCCGGGTTGCGGTTGAGGTGCTGGTTGGGGCAAGTGTCCGTGTCGTGTCAAGGCTGCTCTGCAACCGGGGTGGGAGGGTCCAGAGGCCACGGGCGGCCGGGGGCTGTGGGTCGGTGGTGCCTCGCCCTGAGCACGCGAGTCGGCTCATCTGCCGGAGTCAGGGCAGGACGGGGGCACTGCCACGCAGGCGGCCCCTCGTTTCCACTTTTCCTACCACCATCTCCCGCCCCAAACCCCCAGCCGCAGGCGGGGTGCGGAGGCGAGCCCTGGTGCGCGGGGATGCGGTGCGTGTGGTGACGGAGCACAAGTGGGCAGAGGGACACTCGGTGTGTCCGGCGGGTGGAAGACGAGCCCTCCCACGCCCTGCCCGGGGCTCGAGCCACAAGGAGCGTGTTAGAGGCGGCTCACCTCCTTTTAGAAAACCTTCAGTTTGGCATTCATCCGAGGAGGAGGGTGATGGGCGCGTGCCACCTGGGCAGGTTATGGGGGCAGGAGGCGGGCTGTGTCAGGAGCGAGCGTGTGGGTGTTCCAGACTTATTCCGTAAGCGGACGGCCACCCACACAGATCTGTTCAAACTTCCCAGTTCTGAGCATCATTATTACTGATACAAATAGTTTTTTAAAAATTTAATACGTAAGACATCACGTAGGCGCTGCTTAGTGTTTTCAGGAGTATTTTGTGCAAGTTTAGTTCGATTTTCTTCCTTTTCTGTGGTCTTCGGGAGCTTCGGGGAGCAGCGTTAGAATCTAGGATCCCGGCCCCTTGCCATCCAATGCCCCACTCTGGGTGAGGCGTGCCCTCTGCATCAGCCCGCACCGCTGTTCAAGCACCTACGTGTTAAGGGGCACATGGGGGGCTCAGCCGGTGAAGGGTCCGACTTCGGCTCAGGTCATGATCTAGCTGTTCCTGAGTTCAAGCCCCGTGTCGGGCTCTGTGCTGCCAGCATGGAACCCGCTTCGGATTCTGTGTCCCCCTCTCTCTGCCCCTCCCCCACTCGTTGTCTCTCAAAAACAAACATTAAAAACAAAAGTCAAACAAAATATGTGTTAAATCTCAGCGACAGGAACTTACCGAATCTAGCCTCCTGCAGGTGCACGGCCCCGCCCGCTGCGGCCCGCCCGTGTGATGTCACCTGCCAGGCCGGGCAGGCGCCCCTGGCGGGAAAAAAAGGCACCGAAGGCAGGCTTCGACATTATGGGCACATTTTATTCCTCAGGACGTTACAGGCTAACTCTCCTGGCGGAGCAGGTCAGTTCTGTTTCTGTGGAAAGTGTGCACCTTCGAAATCGTGGGGCAGTTTGTCCCTCGGACACGGTCACCGCGGCTCCTCCGCGGCGCAGGCACAAGAAGCAGGTTCCTCCAGCACGAAGCCGGCCGCGCGGGCCCAGACGCGAGACCGGTCCGCCCCGAGAAGCGCCGGCGGGACGCCCCCGTCCGCGGTCTCAGCGGCAAGCGTCCCTCCCTGGCCGCGCCCGGAGCCCCGCGCCCAGCCTGGCATGCATGCGCTGTGGTTAAGGATAGAGTGAAGGGGTCATTCACAGACGTGTCCATGACACAGAAGACGGCCTCACACGGACTCCTCGGTGGACAGCAGTAACGGGTTGATGTACTCAAAACCTTCAAACTCCGACTGGTCGATCCTCTTTATGACGTCCCTGGGTGCACAGAACCAGCGCGGGCTTGGGTCAGCCCCGCCCCCGCGGCAGGCCCCGCCCCCCCCCCCCGGGGGCCGGACCCCCCCCCCCCCCCCCTCACAGCCCCGCCCTCAGCCTGCGGCATCCCGCCCCCAGAAGGCCCCGCCCCGCCGCGGCTTCACCTCCTCAGGCCCCGCCCCCAGCGGAGAGCCTCCCAGCGCCCAACAGGCCCCGCCCCGGCCTTCCCCCTGCCTCGCCACGCCACCCTCCCGAGGCCTTACTCGTCGTCAGGGGTCAGTTGCACGGGCTCGCTGGTGAACTGGGTGTCAAAGTTGTCCAGACCGTACTCGTCGGTTATCTGGGGCTGGAACGGCGGGAGGGCCTGCTTCTTCTCCAACTGGGAAGGACAACGCGAGAGGTCAGAGCCGTGTACTGTGCGTCGTCTCCACCGGATTTGGGTTTTGGAAGGGACTTAAGTCACAGAATGGAATAGGAAGACGGGGTTTAAACACGTCCTGTATCTGAATGCCACTTTTCCATTCCCTTAAACACAAGATCTGGGAAAACGTATCTGAAGCCAGAAAAGTCCTGACCCAGTTAAAAAAATGCTGGCGGTACCTGGGACAGAGCCACGCTGGGCCCAGTGGTCCTGCCACTGAACCCGAAGGAGGCTGCTCTGGGGAGTTTTTCTGTTTCTTACATCTTGGAATCGTGGTCATAAAGGAGCAGGGACTTGGCAGGGACACCACTGCCCACGCCGGTGCCTGGTGAGTGCCCATCCCGCGAGGCCCTTCCTCGCCATAAAGCCATCGTTGACCTTCTGCCTTTCTAATCGCAGTGCTCACCAGGAAGGAAGCGGGACTCCTCAGGATCCAGACTCTGACTTCCAGCTCACCACTTATGGGGCTGGGACACACTTGTGCCACAGGGCAGAGACGAGTGTCCAGGACAGGTGCCATTCAGCAGCATGTCACGTGGGCGAGGGTGGGGAGGGCCTGCCGGCTCAGTCCCTCGGTCACACGCCCAGTTCCCTCCCCCCTCACCAGGTGTGTGCTGTGCACCTACCAGTGCTGGGCCAGGCACGTTCCCCAGAACACTGAGCCACAAGTGAGGGACGAGGGTCCCTGCTCCATGGATCTATCGCGTTGGGTCTCCTCCCTCCCACGTAGCCACACGTGGAGCCAGCCCTGTGCAGCCCCCACCCCTCAGCTCCCGGGGCCTGGAGGGCCCTTGGAAGGGCTGAGCCCGGGTCCTCCTGCGGGGGCCGCCACATGTCCCCGAGCCAGCCGTGGGACTGTCCAAGACCAACGTGACGGGGAGTTGTTCCGGGCACGGAATGTGACAAGCACGGGCCCCGCTTCAGCCAGTGAAGGACATGAGGGTGTCTCAGACGTGAGTCGTTGCCGGCAGCTGACCAACACGCACAGGGATGTGGCCAGCATGGCAGCCAGTCACAGGGCAGAGACGTGCGTCTTCTGTCACCCAGAGGATGCCAGGAGGGGCGCGTGGCAGAGAGAACGGCTGTCCCTGCAGCCAGAGCGGGTCACCGTGTCCAAACGCACGGGCTGCCATGGGGCTGTGCCTGGGGGGATTTTGCAGTTTCTCACCTTTGTGCAATTACCCAAATTCTTTGGTCAGGACGAAGTCTTTTCCCACAAAAGGTGGGAAGGGGGGCATTTCTTAAACTAGCTCCCGACCTTAGGTCTTGGCTGCTATAAGATTTAAACAGCAAGTCACGTCAGATCAAGGAGCGAGCGCACCTGGGTGCTCACCTGGGATCCTCTCCCCCCCCCCCGCCCCCCGCCCCCCGCCTCCCTCGGGCCCCCTTTCCTCAGTCAAAAGCAGGAGCAAGAACGGTGCACCTGGAGTGCCTCCCGGGGCGGCCGCTGATTGGCCGCACCGGGTGAGAGCAGAAGGAAGGTGCCGGAAGGGGCTCGCCGTGGCGGCCGGGTGGGTCTGTTCTGATGGGCTGAAGGAGGCGGACGGCCCTGCAGAGTGTGCCAGGGGCATCGAGGGGCTCAGTGCCGCCTGAGAGGAGGCTGCCTCTGGCGAAGCCGGGCAGGGGACCGCTGGGAGGGCAGCAGTGGGGGAGGGGAGAGGCACAGGCCCCGGAGGCCGGGTCCCGGAGGACTGGGCAGAAGGGAGGGGCAGGGCAGGGTCCAGCCGACCGCAGGGCTCCAGCCCCAGCCCCAGCCCGGCGGGAGGCTGGTGCTGCACGCCGTGGCGAGACGGGGCTCCGGCATCTCTGAGCGGGGCTTCTCTGGTCTCCACTGCTCCCTGTCTCCTCAGCTCTGGGCTATGACCCCCCAACAGCACGTGTGTGGAGCAGGGACTGGCCTGGGGGCCATGAGGCAGAGGGACTCTAGCACCCACTGCATCAAAATGCTTCTTCCCTCCACTATCTCATAGTCCTCTCGGCGAAAACGGCACCCCCTCAAGCCCTGCGGGGGCTCCGGGCCCTGGACCCCGTGTCCCTCTTCACGCAAAGCACGTGCTTCTGCTCCGGCAGATGTGCACCTGTAGCAACGGCGGCTGCCAGCCAGGCCGTCCCTCACTCGGTAGAGCCAAGGGCGGGCCCACTGGGGTCTGAATGTGGCTTATAAACATGGACTCTGATCATAAAAGACTAACCTCCTCACTTCATGTCCACGCCCCCGACCCTTTCCCTTCTGATCTTGGGAAAACCGTTAAGGCCTAGAGATGAGACCCAGGCCAACTGAGATAGGAAGGGGGCTTTCGGCAAGGGCGCACCGGTCAGAATGAGCAGATGCCACCTTCAGGGGATGTGGCATCAAAGGGCTCTCGCCGAGTCCGGACACCTGGCCGGAGCCCCAGGGCAGTGGGCGAGGTTTCCACAGAGGCCTTTCCTGTTTCTGGGGCTGCACTTCGTGGAACCTCTGCAGGGCGCGAGGGCACTGGGCACTGCCATAGCTTAGCCAGTTGGCACGTGGGCCATGGGCGGTCCCTCCAGGGGTTCTGTGGGTGCCTGGGTGGGGGGACAGGCCTGAAAGCAGAAAGGGGCCATCACTAACCCTAGCCTGGGGGCAGCTCGCTCCTCCAGTGTGTCCCGAGCTGTATGGATGATAGAGAGCAGCCAGAATCTAGATCTCCTCCCCACTGCTGCTGGAGTCATCAGAGGCAGTTCCTTTTTTCTTTCTTCAGCTTTCCTTTCTTAAGTAGGCTCTATGCCCAACGTGGGGCTTGAACTCACAACCCTGAGATCAAGAGTCGCATGCGCCACTGACTGAGCTGGCCAGGCGCCCCTCAAAGTCAGCTTCTTAGTTAAAAAGTGCGTGTGCTCTGAATATTGTTCTAAGTATTTGTCTAATAACCCCAAGGAAGGGGAGGCTGGATTCTGTCTTGAAAACAGCTCAGCCAGGGCCTCGACAGGGCAGCGTGTGGCAGGGCGGGCGACCAGGGTCTTGAGAATGGGGTTGGCCCTTCTCCCCACAAAGGCACAGATGACTGTCCTCTGGAAAGTGACAGTGACAGTGACCGGGTGGAGCGGACAAGAGCTTCTCCGTCCACAGGGCTGGGGGTCGTCCTCGGCGCTGGCCGCGGGGCCACTACAGCAGCCGGTGGGGGGGGGCACGACACTGCCCCAGAGAGGGGCTTTCACGTGATCTAGTTCAAGCTCAAGTTCAACATGTACTTAGTGAGCTAATCTCCTTTTCCTCAGAGGAGCATATTTTCAAGGTTATATTTCAGTAACTTGCAACCATCTATGTGTGTCAAAACAAAATTGGTTCAATTTCCCTTTAGCACCAGAAACCACGGCACGAAGGTCGGAAGGGCTTGCACACTTTGCTGTTAGCAGCAGCCCGGGACGGGAAGAAAGGCAGCTCTGGAAAACCAACTATGAAACCAGAGAAGATGCCCCTCGCTGGGCTGGCTCCCACCACTGGATTTCTGACCAGGCGGTGTGGTCACAGATCAAGGACATCCCCAAGGGGACCCGAGGCGGTATAGCGTGTGCTAGGGGACTCCCAGGCAGGACTTCTCCTAGGACCACCTGGGACCACCATCCCAGGGGCTTATCACGGCCCCACAGGGTCCCTGTCAATTATAGGTGAACAGGTGAGTTTCCAAATCACTTCCGGGGCCCAGACCCTCACGACGGCAGGAACCATGCCCTTCACCCCCATCCCTGCCTCGGGGGAGAGGTGGGGTGGGAACTGGGTCTTTTGTGCTTTACCAGGTCCCAGTCGATGCTGCGAAAGAATGCATGAGACTTGATATCGGAAAATCCAGTCTGTGGCCGGCAACCGAGCCTCTCTTTGGGGTCCTAGGGGTCAGAGATCAAATAAGGACATGTCAGCATTGAGCAAAGAAGCCCCAAGTCACAGCAAGAGAAAACCAGCTTTCCTTCCCTCCAGGATAGAAAGAGCTTCCTCCAATCATCTCCAGCCAATCTTAACCAGCCCGGTGATGAGCAGACATTCCCTTCACTAAAAATTCTACCCCTAACACCGGAGGCTTCGTTAAATTTCTCTTTGGCATAATTTCGCATTTCATGTTTCGGCAAGTGTGACTAAAAACTGATGATTCACGGGACAGAGGTCAAACAGGGAGGCAGAGATTCACACCCACCCCGAGGCGTCCCGCAGCTGACCCTGGAAACAAGTGCCCGCGGGGCCCCGGTCAGCCCAGGCGGCCACAGTGTACCTTGTTTAAAAATCCTTTCAAGACGTGGGAGGCTTTCACCGAGAGGAATCGGGGGATCCGGATGGGTTTCTCCAGGATTACTGCAACGATCGGGGCCCTGGTGAGGAGTCTGTGTCCCTCCCGACGCTCCCTACTGTGTTTGCTCTGCCCAGCTACCCGGGAGCTCCAAACCCTTTCTGAGCAAGAGTGTCCAGGGCGCTCTTAGGGCCCTGGCCCCTCCTCCCTCCATGCAGCAGGGCCTCTCACCCACAGAAGGTCCCTCACACCCACCATGTGCGCATAGTCACACGTGCCCAGGACCACACAGGAGCCAAGAGCGTGCTCACAAACGTGGGCGCCTCCACACACGACCGCCAGAGGGCGCCGTGGGGACCCTGTGTTCCTGGGCATCAGCATCCCGCAGGCAGGTGTTCTGCACTTCCGGATGGCCTTGGCCTGGACCCTAACGGTGGCCCCGCCCACCCAGGCCTCCAGGGCGCACACCTGGCAGGGGCAGGGAGGAGTCTGGGCTACAGGAGGGCAGGCTGTCTTTCCCGGTGGGGCTCTCACTTCCCACCCCAGCCTTTGCCTCCCTGAGAGCCAGTCTATGAGGACGTGGCTTCTGTAGCACTGCAGGGGCCAGCCCGGGACTCTTCCATCCATAGCCCCCCAAAAGAGGAAACACCTGCTCCGTGAGGTGGGGACAGACCCGCGCGCACAGTCTGAGGGCGGCACCTGAACCCTTGAGAGACGCCCGGTGGCCCACGCACCTTGAAAAAGGTAGTCCTCTGTGTTCATGTCGGGGTTGTCGGTGATGATGTCAAAGGGGGAGCGCCCGGCCATCATCTCAAACATCAGGACGCCCAGTGCCCACCAATCCACGCTGAACCCTGGAGGGATGGCAGAGGCCCGGCACACGGGCGGTCGGCAGGGGCACGGCTGCAGGATGGGTGTGCTCCAACCGCTGAGGGAGGCAGCCGAGTGGGGCGGTGTGCACGTCTCTGACCGGCGCTGTGACCCCTCTGCCCACCATCGTGGGGCCCTGGTCTTTTTCTTTCTTAACTGGTTGCAAAGCTGTTTTCACATCAGGACCATTAACTCTATACTCGGCACTTTGCTGGTTTTCCAGATCGTCGTTTGGCCTTTGAACCTGCTTGTGGCCCCTTCGACCACACAGACGCGTAAAACTGAGCACACCTGTTGGGCAGCCGTTCTTTTCGTCTTCCTTCGGTTCACCTGAGCTTGAAAAAACATCCCTTCTCTAAGCCTGCAAAAACTCAGGGGCACCTGGGTGGCTCAGTCGGTTAAACGTCCAACTCTTGAGTTCAGCTCAGGTCCTGATCTCACGGTTCGTGAGTTCAAGCCCTGCATAGGCCTCTGTGCCAACCGTGGGGAGCCTGCTTGGGATTCTCTCTCTCTCCCTCTCTCTTAAAAAAATAATAAACTTGAAAAAAAAACAAAACCCCGTTTTTCACATCTTTCTATATTCACTGTTTCAGTTAATCTGACAGGGTTAACAATTCTATTGCACAGGGCAGCGGGAGTGGGAGAGCCTGGCTTCAGTCGTGCCCTCAGCCCCTAGACTGTTTGGGACAGTCGCCCCCATCCCGTCCCGGGCCAGCTTCTAGACTCTCCAACCTGGCCTGCCCATCTACTGGCTGTCCTTCCCTGTCTGGCTACTCAGCCAGCCAGCCCTCATTTCCGGCAAAGAAACGTTTAAAAACACTTGATGACACGTTTGTGATGTGCTCCACTGCAAACACTAGGACACAAGGGTGTGGGGTGTGCACACATGTACAAAGCTGCATCACACATGTGAGCACACACACACACACACACACGTATCCGGGGCACACACACGAACACAGGCACGCGCACACACTGTAATCTCGTTTTCATTTCAAACCCAGAGAACGGAGAGGTGCAGACACGCTCTTCACGGTCTGCAGGGGCTGCAGGGCATTCTGGGTAACCTACAGCTGCTGGCTCGGTTTACAGCCGTGTCTCTCCCACTGACTGGGGGCAGGACACCAACTGGGGCTCCAGGCCTGGGGGCTCGTGGCTTCGTGTGGCTTTTCCTCCTTCCCAACCCCTTAGGGCTCCTCGACAAAAGGAACCCCACGCAGTGTCCTCCACCAGGGGACGCTTGAATGGACACCCGGGACACGTGGGAGCCACACAGGTTCACATAGGGCGGAGGCCAGCGGGTGACAGGAGGGAACAAAGTGAGGGCTGTGTGTTTTAGGTGTAATTTGGTCAATAAAACCGCTCTCCCCGGCTGCGGGGTCCGTGGTTAGGTCCCCCGGCAGCGTCAGCCCCAGCAGGTCAACCTGACCTTCTGCGTCGCGCCCGCATCCCCGAGGGGTCAGGGGTCCCTTACAGGGGTGGGGGGCTGTGCTCGTCCACACCCGCCTGCTGTGTGCCTGTGAGCAGCCCCGTCCCGCAGCCCCGCTCACCGTACTCCTCTCCCCGCAGGATCTCCGGGGCGATGTAATTCGGGGTCCCGCAGAACGTGCTGGTGGTGTCGCCAGGGCCCAGGCCTTCCTGCGGGGACACAGTCAGTTACCAGGAAGGAAGAAAAGCGTCTGGGGTCGGTTAGAGCAGGAGGCGCCTTGCCTGGGCCCCTTCGGGCTGCGGTGACCGGGCAGTCAGCACCTCCGACCCTGAGGGGCTGAGACGGCCACGGTGCTATGCTGACTGTGAATTCCGGGGGCAGGCGGGGTGGCCCTGGGGGCCGGGTGCTCGCCTTGCACATGCCGTAGTCCGTTAACTTGATGTGGCCGTCCGCGTCGAGGAGGACGTTGTCCAGCTTCAGGTCCCGGTAGATGATCCCTCTCTCGTGTAAGAAGTTGAGCGCGATGCAGATCTCGGCGGCGTAGAATCTGGGGGCAGCAGAGCGAAGTCAACGAGGCGCCTGGACGAGACGCCCGGGTCCAGACAGAGCGGGAGCTGGGGGGACGCCCGACGCCCTGGGGTCCTCGTGCTCAACCCAGCACGTGGGGCCAATCAGACCGCCAGAGGCGCTCGGCGTCCCAGACGTTAGGGGAGCGCAGATCGGGACCACCACACACCCCCTAGGATGGCCACTCTCAGAGACGGGCGGAAAGTAAGCCATCCTGGTGAGGACGTGGAGTGGACTGTGAGAGCACGACCGGTGGGCGCTCCCGTGGAGAACGGCACGGAGGGTCCTCAGTAAGCTAACACGGGAATGCCGCACGACGCAGCGTCCCGAAGGGCCCGGTCACCGTAGCCAAAGGCGGGAGCAGTGTCAGACGGGCGGGTAAGCAAGACGGGGTCCCTCCATACAAGGGAACATTCCTGAGCCTGCTGTAACAATGAAGCCTGAGGACGTCGGCCAGTCCTCAGAGGACACATGCCTAGGATTCCACTCTCGAGGTCTCTTGGGGGGACTGGGGAGGGGCTGGGGGCCAGCACTTCACAGGGGCAGAGCATCAGTTGGGGAAGATGGAAAGTTCTGGAGGCGGGCGGTGGGGATGGCCGCATGACTGTGTGGATGTGCCTCATGTCCCTGAGCTGTGCGTTTACAATGGCGAGAATGGTGTATTTTGGGTTACGTCTGTTCTACCACAATCAAAGAAAACGTGGGGCGCCCGGGGGGCTCAGTCGGTTAAGCATCTGATTCTTGATCTCGGCTCAGGTCCTGATCTCACGGTTCGTGAGATCAAGCCCCATGTCTGCACTGACAGCACGAAGCCTGCTTGGGATTCTCTCTCTGCCCCTCCCCCACGTGTGCCCTCTCGCTCTCTCTCAAAATAGATAAACTTTAAGAAAATAAAAAATAAATAAAAAAGAAAACGCCACTGTGTGGGGAGCGAGCCATTCCTGGGTTAGTACTTGCCTTTCCCCGGAAAGGATGTAAGGTGACCAAAATCACTGTATGGGATTGATTTTTTTTTTAAATGTTTATTTATTTCTGAGACAGAGACAGACAGAGCATGAGTGGGGGAGGGGCAGAGAGAGAGGGAGACACAGAATCTGAAGCAGGCTCCGGGCTCTGAGCTGTCAGCACAGAGGCCGAAGCGGGGCTCGAACTCACGGAGTGTGAGATCATGACCTGTGCTAAAGTCGGACGCTCAACCGACTGAGCCACCCAGGCGCCCCCGCATGGAGTTGATTTAAGGGAGGTGAGGAGGAGCAGGGAAAACCATGGAAAACAGGAAGGAGGTGGAGAGGAGATTCACACTTAGGGCTGAGGTGCGGAGGGCGGGCGGGGTGGATGGCCCCGAGAGTCACTGTCACTTCAATAGAAATGGGTTCTTCTCCTCCGAGAGCCATCGCCCTGCATCCGTGAACCAGAACCAGAGGCGGTGGCCATGATGCCCACTCAGGTGAGTTCCCAGCAGGAGTGTGCCCCCCCCCCATTTTGGAAACAGGAAAAAGGCAAAACAGCTCGGCGGTGTCCCCGTGCGCACATACTCGCCTAGGAAGCACCCACTTCTCCGGGCGACGTGCCAGCTGACTCTGGAGTCTGACACTCGGCAGGGGACAGCGACGTCCTCTTTTCTGTGCCCCCCCCGGGGCCCTCCCAGCTCATTGCCGGCCTGTGCCCGCCTGCCCACACCCACCTGGCATGGTCCTCTGGAAGCTTCCTCTGTCTCTGCATGTGGAACATGAGGTCCCCGCCGTTGACATACTCTATGACCAGGAACAGCCTGGAGGGAGACAGAGGGTGGTTGGGGCTGAGACACCAGGGCGACCCGTGCGGACCTCACCAGCGGGGGTTCAACGTGGGGAAGCCCCGGCACCAGGAACGCTGAGCCAGGCTGAGGGCATGTCAGCTCCCCTCCCATGAGGAGGGAGGCCCCTGGGTCACCTGACCCCTCTCGCGGGTGAGGAATGCGGCCCAGCCTGAAGAGTTGGGTCACTGGAGCAACATCCTGGGGGGCGTGCGCTCAGTTCCAACAGAGAACACCGGGACAATCCCGTTCAGCCGCTCGTGTCCCTCAGCACAGGAGCAAGCACTCCCCCCACGGAGCAGGCCTTAGGGTAAAGGAGGTGACGGTATGGCAGGGGCGGGGGCGGAGGCCACTGCGGGAAGGGAGGGCACCACGTGCACAGGTGGCTGGGGAAGGTGTCCCAAGAGGGCAGACGCAGGTCATGGAGCTGCAGGGCCACCCCGGGGGCAGAGGGGACAGGAGAGCGGTGTGCGGGTGCACAGGCCAGGTGAGGGGTGACGACGTCCGGCGAGTGACCGCTCTGGCCGCCGAGTCCGGGTGGACCCCAGGGAGGCACAAGGAGGTGCCCTGTTGCCGGGCGGGAGCCCAGGAGGTTTGGATGGGGGCGGGGCGGTGAGCAGGCACCAGGGACGGCGGGCGAGGTTGCGGGGAGCTGGACACCGGACGGACAGCCCTGGCGCAGGGGTGACTTCATGGTGAGAGGCCTGGGGGCAGCTGGGCAGGGCGGCCCGAGTGACCCTGTGTGATCCCGCGACTAAGAAACTAAAACCACACGCTGTCCCAGTCTCCAGGCCGTCTACCGCGTGGTTCCTACTGCATGACCTCTTTCTCGAATTCGGTAAGATGCCGTTTTCAAAGTTAAACTCACGCACAATCTTCCAGAAACACCCCGTTGAGGGCAGATCATGGTTCCTCCGGGCGGGGAGTGGGAGGGTCACAGGTGCCCACACGACCGGAGAAGATGGGCTCCAGACCACCTACCAAGGTTCTGACACACACTTTACACACTTACAAGAGCAACGGCCCGAAATCTGTAAGTCTGCAGATGGGAACAGGCCCGAGCAGCCCCGGCCACCCGGCCCATGGCGGGGGGCGAGTCAACCCTCACCCTGCTCCCCTGCTCCAAAGGGCACATCTGGTGCAGAAACCTGGACCTCCCCACAGACTCGGCTGCGTCTGTGACGCTCCCCCCGCACAAAGCCTCGCCCGCTCACGTGTGTGTTGGCATTCACGCTGCAGCCGAGGCAAGAGGGTTCACGCCACTGTCTGGCTCTGACAGTTTGCCCAGGCGGCCACCAGGACGGAAGTGTGGCAAAGGTCATCAGACCCCTGGGAAGAGACCCCCGGACCTCTAACCCCGAGGGTGACTTCAGATGCAGGGCAGAGATTTCCCACAAGGACCAGGAATCACGTCCCCAGGCGATACGGCTCCCTTGACAACCTGCACCCCCCGCAGCGACGTTCACCCCAACGCTGGGCTCCCCGGGAAACGCCGCTGGGGCGGGGCCCGGCCCGCCTGGGGTGACGTCAGGTGATGATGCAGACCCACGCCGCGGCCAGAGAGAATAACGGGACGCTACCTCTGGGGAGAGCATCGGGAGCTTTAAGGAGCCGAAAAATGGAGGGGACGTTTAAAAACGGAGCAGTGGAAGCAAAGGTAGTTTTCTTTCCTTCCTCCACCCAGAGAAAAGCCGTGGGAACCTGAGGGCACGCGGAGCCAGGCTGGGCTGGTCTGTGGTCCTGGGGTAATTCCCAGGTCGAGGGGTTTGTTCACTTTGCAAACCTGATCAAGCCCCAATCCCAGTGGAGGAGGAGCTCTGCTTTCTTTGCCAAGGCGGCGGCAGACCTACGTTTTCCTCCCTTTTTGGTCTACGGATCAACCTAAGACTGCTTTCGGCGTTTCCTCAGAGCAAAACTGCACCAGAGTCACAGGGCTCAGCTCCCACTAGTGGGCGCCTGGCACGCGGGGCAGCTCACGTGTGGCACGAGTCCCTTCACCCACAGCCCCTCCCAACCCAGAGGGGGGCCGGCGACAGGTGGAGGAGGCCTGGGGCGGCCCTTCAGCATCGGATGGCCAACCTCTGCCCAACTCCCCCCAGCCTGCGTGTCCGCCACCAGGAAGGGAAGGAAGCAGGACCGAGGAGCCCAGGTCCGCGCCTAACCCTGCCCTGACCCCCCCCCCCAGAGGGGGACCGAGGGGCTGTGCCCCGCTGGCTGCAGTAAACCCAGGCATGGGACCCCCACGGACCCCCACAGAGCCTCAGAGCGAGAGCCCAGCGTGCACTCACTCCTCAGAGCCGAGGACCTAGCACCCCCTCCCCCACATCTCCCCACCCCTGGGGAATAAAGCCCCCAGCCCCCCCCCAAACCAGTCAGACGGAAACACCCATGCCACAGGATAGAGCGAGCTTGGGTCAGGAGGTGATACTATGAACTAGGTAGGGGCCGGCGCGACCTGTTTGTAAATAAAGCTTTATCGGGACACTGGCGAGCGTCGTGTCTCCGTGCTGGGTAGGGCCGCCTGCACCACGGCAAACACTTGCGACACGAACCGAGCGGCCCTCAGAGGTGAAAATCCTTACTGTCTGACCCTCTGAGAGAAAGTGCAGGCCCCTGGTAGGAGAAATAAGGAGGACTCGTGCGGCCTCACCGAAGCTCGGGCAGTGACCTCAGCACATCCGCGCCTTAACGGTCTGCCCGGCGACCGAGAGGCAAAGCTCTACCCCTCCCCTACTTCACACGCGGGAGGCCGGGGCGTGCAAGGCTAAAGGACTCCCTCGGGGTCACGGTCGCTGTCGACGAGACCTGATGTCACACGAGGCCGGGGCACCGAGACCCCAGGCTCAGAAGCCTCGCTTGCACACCACGGGGGCCGTCGCCCCCCCCCTCCCCGCGAGGGAACGGTCCCGGGAGGAAGGAGAAGCCGCTCGGGGGACAGAGGAAAAGAAGAACTCGTGGTGAACGGCAAGGAGGGGAGGCAGGAGGCAAGGCCGGTGAGCCCCCCAGGACCGGGCTGGTCGATGATGGCAGAGAGGTGCCGGCAAAAGGCGGAAGCTTCCGGAGCGGGAGACACTCCAGAACACACCCACCCGTGGCTGGGGCCTGGAGGCTCGGCCCGGGGACGCAGGGGCCGAGCTGGGGCAGGCGTCCTCACCCGGGAGAGGGAAACACAACGGCTCAGGAGGCCACCTGCGCACAGAACGGAGCAAAGCAAAGCAGGAGAGGCCACCGCCGCGAAGCGGCCACAGGACGCCGGCGGGAGCGCGTTCCCGCCAGGAAAACGTAAAAGTCATGTGAACAAAAGCTGGCAGGCAGAGGGGGAGGCGGCTCCTTCCACAGCCCCAGCCCCAGGCGTCTCGCGAGGTCCTGCCAAGAGACGCCAGCGCAATTGAGAATGTTCTAGAGAATACAAGAGAAAACTCAAAAATCCAGCGAGGACGGCGCAAGAAGCGTACAGAACGGATATTGGTGAAAACTCCTAGAAGAACCACCCGCAAACCAAATCTAAAAGCACATTGACAATAATGCATGCACGTGGCCTTGTCCGCCAGGGAGCCAAGCAAACATCAACCCCACGTGTACCTCGTGACGGCACAGCTCAGGGGCTTAGTAACGGCTGCGTCCCAACATGGTGGGGACACTGACACGTCCTTTCTCCCTTTTACTTTTATTCTTTATTTTCAAAATGTTTATTGGGGCGCCTGGGTGGCGCAGTCGGTTAAGCGTCCGACTTCAGCCAGGTCATGATCTCACAGTCCGTGAGTTCGAGCCCCGCGTCGGGCTCTGGGCTGCTGGCTCAGAGCCTGGAGCCTGTTTCTGATTCTGTGTCTCCCTCTCTCTCTGCCCCTCCCTCGTTCATGCTCTGTCTCTCTCTGTCCCAAAAATGAATAAACGTTGAAAAAAAATAAATAAATAAATAAAAAATAAATAAAATGTTTATTTATTGTGTGGGGGGCGGGGAGGGGCAGAGAGAGACTCCCAAGAAAGCTCCCAGGTCAGCACGGAGCCCGACGCGGGGCTCAAACTCACAAAACAGGAGGTCACGACCTCAGCTGAACTGACTCAGGTTGCTTTTCAACCGACTGAGCCACCCGGGCACCCACGGCCACGTTCTTTCTGGACGGTAAACTAGAAACAAGGCCACTATCCCTGCTGGTTACTGGCCTGTCCGCTCTCAGCCTGTCCGGAACCTTCATGCAACTCCTGGGGCTGGGAGCCCACAAACTGTAGCCCAGGTTCCCGGGGGAGGCCCCGGAGGAGACCAGGTGACAGTCGTCCAAGCATCAGGAGGGGACGGCTCCGGCAGGCGAGGCTCCCCTTCTGCAGATGCAGAGCCCGGTGTGACGGCCGCAGGTGGGGACACCGGCCTCTGCTGTCCCCCACCTCCCCAGCCTCTTGCGAGAGCAGGTGTCTGTGTGACGCTCGTCAGGTGGCTTGGTGCCACTTTTCCCACAGCAGCTGCCGATGCGCTCACGGTGCAAACATCAGAACACTCCCACGAGGTCGGGAAGAGGCCAGGCTCGCCCACTGCCACCCGCCGCCTGCGCGAGGCAGCACGGGCCGCGTCATCAGAGAAAGAGGTGAACAGACGCGTGGACGGGAAGCGAGGGGCGGCCTCCTGTCTACCAGCGTTCTAAGCACACGTCTGAAAAGCCAGGAGGGCGCGAAGCTTAGCCGGCCGCTCTGCGGGGAGGAAAGAACTCGGGCCGGAACGACACCAAGGAGTGGAGACTCTGCACGGAGAAAACTGTACCCACGTCAAAAAGCAAACAGCAGAAAGAAAAAAATAAGACGCAAAAGCGTGACAGTGAAAATCCAGGGTGCTGGGGGTCCGCTGAGTTGTCTCCCCTCCACCGGCATTTCTCTGCATTTTAAGACTGCACAGGGGCACCTGGAGGGCTCAGTCGGGAGACAGTGTGGCTCTTGATCTCGGGGTCGTGAGTTCAAGCCCCACGTGGAGATGGCTTTAAATAACTAAATAAATAGAAAAATAAAATTGCATAAAGTTTTTAAAAGAAGCTACTCTTTTCTGTGGCCTCTGAGGTCACAGTCTGTCCTGACAATTTCCTGGACACGAGGAGCCCTGGGTTTGTCTGAGCCCGAGTGAGAACTGTCCTGGGCCAGGATGACTTGGCCTCATGGCCTCATCCAAGTCAGGTCCCCAGGTGCTGAGGGGGCAGTCCCAGGATGCCGCAGAGCATGGCCTGCGCCCAGGCTCCTCTGTCCTCAAGCACACGGCGATAACGTGCCTGCCCCCAACTTGTCCTGGCCCCAAAGCGGCCAGTCGCCTCTGGATGAGGAAGACACAACCACCCGCTTGCACACAAGAGCAGTGTATGGTCCCCGGTGGCAGGAGGGCTCGGCCCTGAGGCCCTGGGGACGGACACTGGTCCCTGAGGGCCCCTCACCATTCGGGGCTTCGGGACGGTCCATCAACACTGCCCTCGATGTTTCCAAAAGCAGTGCCGTCTACCTGGGCTTGTGAAGGTAAAGCGGAGAGCCCCCCAAAACCTCCTGCAGGTGGGACTGAACGACCCTCCCCCCACTATGCCCTCCCTGCTGGGGGGTCCAGGGACCAGGCAGTCCCACCGTGGGAACCGGGTCGGGGCCAAATCTTAACCCTTTCGGACGGTCCAGGTACAAAAGGAGCAAATGCATCGATGGCTCTGCCCCCCCCCCCCCACGTGACACCTGCTTCTTTAATTCCAGGCTCACATTAAATCATGACTCTGACAAGCGTATTGTAATTTGAATGCATGGTGGCTCACGCGCTCACAGGGGAGGCACCCATGCTCCTGCCCCGCTCACGGCCTCCCTCTGATCTCTCGGCCTCCCTCTGATCCCATGGCCCTGAGGCAGCCTGGTTTTCCCCCAGCCCCCAGGGACACCGTTTGCTTCTACTCAGCCGCCTCTCGCCTCCCAACCATCCCCCGGCCTCCACCGTGTGCACAACCACGTGCTGCACGCGAGCTCTCCCGCACTCTCGGGGCTGCTTGGGGATCCCGCCTGGCATCGGGCAACACACTTCATCCCCAGCTCCGCTCTGAGCCTTCCCTTCAGGCCTCCGTGTGCCCACAGGGCCTCTGCTCATGCCCTGACCCCACGCTGCCAACCCTCCCGGGGACTAGGCTTCGGGCTTCCCCAGCACAACACCACCTCGCTGGGAACTGCCGTCGCCTCGGTTTCCCCGGAGCCTAAATGGTTGTGCACAGCTTCGGGATGGCCCCTTACATCTACAAGTCGTCTCCTGCTCCTTCCTGACACACACCAGCTCACCTGGGACACATCCCTGCCACCTGCCCCACGGAGAGGCGCTAGGGCCGAGCTCCAGCCCCCTCCTCACCCCTGCTCTCAGGGCCTTCCCGGGCCGTCGCTCACGCACTGCGGTCCCTCCTCGAGCCGGGGCCATTACTGAGTCCCGGCTGACATCTCTCCAGAGCTCCAGGCAAGTATTCGAGTGCAGTTTATAAAGAGCACACAGAATAAGACTGGCTAAGTGGCATTTAATACCTAGACACCACTTGGAACCAAGAGCAATTCACTCGAGTGTCTAAGTCCGCGGAGAGCGCACGAGGCTCTTCCGCAAACAAACAAGGGTGTAACAGGCTCCTTCTGTTTCCGAGCGAGCACACCCCCCACGCGGAGTGAGGGTACTACGATAAACCGAGGCACACAGAACAGCCAGTTAACTGCGAACGGTGTAACGGCAGCGTGCTCATCTGAGATCTGAGATCCCGCGAAGTGAGAAAAGTGTCCCCAGACTACAACTTCATTGGGGGGGGGGTTGCTAAAAATAGCCACGTTAGCCCATTTTTCCTGGAACGGCTCAAACAGAAGCAGTTCCTGTTGAGGCAACTTTGCAGTTGATTTTGGCCGCTCGCTGGAAGACAGGCGGTCGGTGCAGCGCTGACGTGGTCCCTCCGCGACGCAGGTGTTTATTTTGTATCACAACACGACTGCACTTGTTTCGTGACGTCCGCGGCGATATTATTGCCGAGCCGTAAAACTTGGGGTTTCCGTGTAGCCACGAGCACGGACGCAGCCGCCCCGAGAGGCGGCCACAGCTCCGGTGGCTGATCATCCCGCGGTGTCGGTGGGCGCTGCTGCCCCCAAGGGTCCTGTCCCCGCGGCCGCCCCCACCCCGCACGCTGGGGCCTCGGCACGGCTCCTGACTTTAGTCCCTGGGGGGGTCCTGCTGGCGGGAGGGTTTGTGGGCACAGTGCTCACAGACACCCGACCGCAACAGGGAGGCTGCTTGTCCCTCGGGGCCCCGACACCCCGCTGGCGGTGCCTCTGTTCAAAGGCACAGCACCCACGTGGACAGAGGCCCTCACAGGGGCCCACGTCCACGCCCAGGCGGCCACGGGCTGGGCCCGTGTCGACAGCTCCGTGTCCTACTAATCCCACAGGAGCCCCACGAGGCAGCAGCCCTGCAGCCCCATTCCCAGAGGACACTGGGGCACAGAGAGGCAACCCCGTGCGAGGTCGCACCGCCGACAGTGGGGCTGGGCCTCCAGGCAGAAAACCGGGGGCTGTGTGCATGAGTCCTCCCAGCTCTCTGCTCTAGGGGGTCTCTCGGCGAATCGGGGTGACCTCCCAACTGTGTAAGCGGCTTTGCCAAGGCCGACTTGCGAGGCAGCCCGTCTGCCGGAAGGACCCCAGGGCCCCCGGGCCCGGAACCAGGCGGTTCTCCCCTCATGAGTCCGCATCTCTGCCGTGGATGGCTCAGGTGCGCGCGGGACCTGGAGCTCTCCTCCGAGCCGGCTGTGACACCTGTGACCCCCGCTGATGTGTGAGTCACGTTCTCTTATCCCCATACCAGGGACTTGATTGTACGTTCACAAAACATGCTTTAAACTCCACGCCTGCCTCCGAGGGGCCAGGTGTTAACCAAGTGCTCAGGACACAAAACCGCCCAGCACCACTGCTGCCCCGGAGCCAGAGCCAGTCGGGGAGGCAGGTACGTGAACACAGCTCAGGACAGATGCCCCAGCCCAAGCAGCCAAGCGTTTGGTGCTTCCAGACAGACTGACAGATCCTGTGAAAATGAGAGACGAACCTGTCGTGCCCGTTAATTATTGCCCCCCGCCCCCGAACACTGTAAACAGCTCTTCTAAATGTCCGTTTGAAAAGCGGTGGGGCGTGAGGTTGTGTCACAGGGGTCACAGAGAGACACGGAACGGACAAGCAGTGCACCTGGGCACATGACACCCCAGGCCATCTCCGGGGGCAGAGAGGGCTGTGCTCCAGGCAACAAAAATGGGAGTGAAGTTGGAAGTCTGGCCTCCCACATCCACATCCCCGCGGTTCGTAGAGAGAAATTAACCAAAACACAAGTCTTTTGGAATCTCGCCATTCGGGAAGGATACGGTTGGGATGGGCTGTCTTCCCCTGGGCGTGTTCCACGATTCCCAGAGGCTGCGGCCAGCGCTAAAAGGACGCATGGAGAGAATGTACCGAAACACAACAAAGGGAATCTGTGACTGCCGGGCGTTTCCAGAAGCTCTCGGGCAGGAGGGGAGGTGGGAGGGGCCGAGACCACCTGGCAAAGTGGCAAAGGGACGGGGCGGGGGGAGCCAGGGTGGAGCCCGGTCACAGCAACCTCATCCACATGCCGGGGAGCCCGGATCGTATCGCAGAAGCGACTGGGAAAGTAGCCAGAGAAGCTTTGAGGCAGGAGAAAGACACTCTGGACCTGTGTTTTCCAAACATGGCTTGGGCGCGACGTGGGGGAACAGAGACCCGAGGCCCCAGAGAGGCCGGGGCTCAGGCTGGAGAGAACAGAGGAATCTGAGACACACTGAGGAGGTGCGATCAGTGAGACCCAGGGAGGGAACAAGGACAAGGTCATTTATCCCAGGTGCTTTGGACACACAGGTGGCAGCCAGTACAGGTGGGCCAGGGGACTGAAAGTCAGGAGGGAGTTGCGGGTGGACGTGGGACCGTAGGAGTCGCCGGCCTGACTTACAGCTGAGCTGAGTTACCACGAGCGGGACAGACGCTGTTGTCCTCAGAAAGGCCTGCTTGCAAGGCTGGCCCTCGGCTGACTTGCCCGGTAGTAGCTCCTGCCACAGATCAGGGAGGGCGGCCCCGCGGGGCACCAACAGTACGCTTTCTGCTCAACACCTGCTCGCCTTCCGGCAGCCCAGAGTTCTGCTATGTGCCAGGTGGAGGGCGTCCCTTTGTTGGCCCCCAGTAGCCACCCCAAGCTGTCACAGTTCCTTGCTGGACGAGCACGGGCATCCTGTGTGACTCTGCCCTCAGAATCTCCCGCCTGCTTTTCTCCTGAGTTGGCCCCAGGCGTCTCTTTCCTTTGCCAGTTTTGCTTTATACCCTTTCACAGCAAGAAATCTTCACCTTGAGTCCTACTATGTGCCGGTCCCATGAGTTCTCCTACGAAATCACTGAACCTGGGGGTGGTCTTGAAGACCCCGACACAGAATGTGGTCAATAATTTTTCAAATAAACAAACTGGGTGAGTTCAAGTCAACTGGCTGAAAAGAATTCTAAATATGTATTGACTATCCTAGACCAGTAGTTTTGAAGCCTTTTATTTTAGCTTAAGTTTTTGTTTTATTTTGTTTTAGAGAGCGAGCGAGCGGGCACGAGTGGGGTTGGGGCAGAGGGAGAGGGAGAATCTTAAGCAGCCTCTGCGCCGTGGAGCCCAATGCAGGGCTTGATCTCATGACTGTCAGATCATGACCTGAGCTGAAATCAAGAGTCGGATGCTCAACCAACTGAGCCACCCAGGCCTTTTAAAACAGCAGGATTCCTATATATCTAAGTTTATGAGCGAAGACGTTGGTATTTATTTATTTATTTATTTATTCATTCATTCATTCATTCATTCATTCTGCTTGTCGGTAAGACCTATAAGCACAGAAACCCACCTCCTGCCCACAGTGGCATCCCAACACCTGACCCAATGCATATACGCCTAGACTCAACTCAGTGGGATGTTTTCATTAAATATTTTATGAATGCAGTGAAATAATTTAGGTTCAGATGCATGACATTTACTTAATATGACACCAGCTAACGAGAATAACAAAGCTAGTCTGATGAGCCAAAGAAAAAGCCCCATGCTTGCAATTCAGAGGACCTCACATACGATAGTGAAAACCTTATGCCAACTCAGTTTCCACGTAGTTCAATTCAGAAAGCAGCACTCTTAGAAACACACTCTTTTTCTTACCGACTTGTTGTCTGGAAGCAGGAATGTAAGCCGACCAGGAAAGGGTTGCTGGATGCCTGCTCAAACACATGCTTCTCTGTCTGTACCCAGTCAATATCCTGAAATAGAAACCAGGGTGTGTTAATGAGGCTCCCAAACACCCTTCATCCTGGAGAAGGGGGGCAAGAGAGACATGTCTCTCACCTCTGCTTGCAAGAAGACAGTGCACCCAGGAAAGGAAAAGGCCCACTAAGAGATATATCACCATCACCACCCCCGCCATCACCACCATCATCACCATCAGCACCTCCGTCACCACACCTCCACCTCCACCGCCAGCTCTGTGCTGGCCTCTGGGTTGCAGGCTCTCCATGCACTGCCTCAAGGGCTCCCCACGGCAGCCTTGGCAGGTGGGCATTATCATCTGCACTTAAGACTCGAGGAAACAGGATGCACGCTTAAGCGGATTCCCCAGTATCCCATCCCATGTCTCGGCCCAGCTCCTGCCACAGGCTATCTCCCTCCCAGTCCACGCTGGACTTGGGGGCAAAGCCGCAAAGTCAAGTTACTCTAGAGCCACAATGATTCCACAGCTTTGATTCCATTCCAACCCCAAAAGCAGAGGTAGAGGAGGTTCCCAAACTTCCAGGTTAAACCTCTCCTCCTAGGGGTTGAGAAAGCGAGACGGAAAGGAATGTGTCCAGAGCGGCGCCGCCTGTCCCTGAAGCTTTTTGCAAACAAAAGAGTGCACTCTTCAGCGGACCAACGACCACGTCGGATTCGTCCTCCTTGGGCTCAGTCTGGAGCCCCCTCTCTCCCCAAGAAGACCCCCTGTGCACACCGGCTGCAGACCTGACGTCCGTGCAGGGCGCTCCCAGCCCACCTCTCCCTGAGCTCCAGACTCGCTCGGGCGATGGGTGCTGGGTAGCCGCAGCGGGCATCTCGCACTGCAGAGGAGGCCTCCCGCAGCGCCCGACCAGCCTGCGCCATCCGTGCTCCAAAGGGGCTTGGGTCCCCAGGTGCTCAGGCAAAAACCCTGGTGAGTGGCCGAGACTCCCCTCCCCGCCTCCCTTCCCCGCCCTCCCCTCCCCCCCTCCCCCAGAGTCCAGCCGCCAGGGTCTCCCACTCCACTGCTGCCAGGCTCCCGAGTTTCCAGGGCCTGGAAACTTCCCCACTCGTACTCTCTGTTCTGAGTCAGAAGCCTGACATGGGGGTGGGCCAAGGGGGGTGGGGGTGGGGGGTTCTTGACTCTTCTGTGCCTCCATCACCACATCGGCTTCCCTGGATGTCTGTGCTGCTTCTGTCTGTCTGTCTCAACTCTTTCTCTAGGACGCCTCTCATTGCATTCAGGGCCCACCCACATAACCCAGGATGATCTCCCCAAGATCCTCAACCTAATTACATCTGCCAGGACCCCACTTCCAGATTCACAGGCTCCAGGGATTAGGATGCAGACATATCTTTTCAGGGGTCACCATTCAGCCCACTGCGGTGCCCCTACACCTGATGTCCACAGGCCAGACTCACGGTCACGGACACCGGGGTCTCCCTCAGATGCAGACACGCACACAGGCAGCCATGTGACATGCAGTCTTGCACACACACAGACACGCCCATGACACGGGCAGACACGTAGCGACACGCCCGTGACACACGTGGACGTGCACACACACTCACACACATTCAGCTCCCACTCACTGACTCCCAGAGTCACGCTCTTCTCGAGAGACCACCTAAAAGTCCCACCGCCACACCTTGGGCCCCAGGGGATGATCTGAAAACGCCAAGCATGAACCAAAGCAGTAAGTCTCTCCTGACCTTTTCTTTCAATTCTACAAACTTGACCTCACACATTCCACTAACTTTCCAGTTGGCCAGGGTGCTGGGAGGGGGCGTCTGGAATCACCCTGCAGTGCTGCTGGCCAGCAGTGAAGACGGTAGCAAGCCGCTGCTTCTCTGAGCCGCAGTCTCCTCACCTGTGAGCTTAGCACTCAAGGGCCAGTTGGGCAGTCCGTGCACTGCACGAATGCACCCTGCTAGCAGAGCAAGTAAAAGCTCCAGTTCAGCCCCGCCTTCTCCCTCCAAACCACGAGTCGGGGCCAGGGCAGGGCAGCCTTCCTGGGTGCTCTGGCCCCACACACACCGAGCTGCCTCATGCGCAACAGGGCTGGGAGTCACAGGACCACTGCTACCTGTGAGCCAAAGACGTAGAAGCCGCACTCAAGTGCGAGAGAAAAAGACCCAACGTCCACGAAGCCAAGAGGCCCACGGAGGGATGCGCGACGTTACGAGTCGCCACGGGAGTGCAAATCACACAGCCATCTCACACCTGCTAGGACAGCGGTAATCGAAGAACAGGAAACAGCAGTTCCTGGAAAGGGTGCGCAGAAAGCGGGACCCTCACGCGTGGCTGGTGGGAATGGGAAATGCTGCTGTGGGACCGCTTGCTGACTCCTCGAATAGCTAAGCCCCAGGAGCCCCGGCGCCCCGGCGCCCCCACTCCCGGGAAGACCCCCAAAGACCTGGACGCAGGGCCTGGAGCAGACGCCCGTACGTGAACACTCACGGCGGCACGAATCACAGTCGCCAAAAGGTGGAAGCAATCCCGACCTCTACCGACAGGTGAGCGCATAGACCACGTGTGGTCTGCTCACCAAATGGAGTCTTGCTCAGGCTTAACAGGCAGGGCAGTTCTGACTACACGCAAGGGCCAGAGACAGGAGGCCGATGGGTGGTGCGGGGGGCGGGCGCAACGGCCGCACGGGCTTCCTTCCGGGGGTGCCAACGGCCCGGAACGAGACGGCGGGGACGAGGCACCGAGTGTACACAAACGTGTACTTGGACATGGCCGCAGCGGTGAATTTTGTGACGAGTGTCTTGCTCCCCTTGACGGGACAGACACGGGAGCCTGAAGGTCCCCACGAAGGAGGCGCGAGCCCGCGCCGGCCCTCACCTCGTCGTCATGGACCAGCTCCTTCTTCACCACCTTCATGGCGTACATCTGATCGTTCTTCTTCAGCCGCACCAGGAGGACCTTGGCGTAGCTCCCGCGCCCAATGACCCGAATCAGGTCAAAGTCCTGCAGCCCGAGCCCCTGAGATATTTTGATTCCATCCATCCCGTCGATAACTGGCTTGAGGTCCTGAGGGCGAGACAGAACGTGGGAAAGGGCGGGACCCCTCCCCGCGGAGGGTGACGAGTCCCTGCGCCTGGCCTGGAGCTCAGGGCACGATTCTGCTCACGGGCCCCGACTCTGTGCCCCGAAGACCACCCCAGTCCTGCCACTCTGAAAGCCCGTCATTTCTGCAGACCGTGGCCCAGTCGCCAGCCACAGGCGGCCCTCTGTGGGCACGTGGGTGACGGGGGCCGGCCTCCCCAGGACAGGCTCCCCCAGGGGCTACAGAGCAGAACTAGCTGAGATCGGCAAAGCACCGAGGTCGGACTCCTGGAAATACATAATGAAACAGAAAGGTGATCCGATTAAGAACAGAGAAGCCTCCCGGGGCGCCTGGGTGGCGCAGTCGGTTAAGCGTCCGACTTCAGCCAGGTCACGATCTCGCGGTCCGGGAGTTCGAGCCCCGCGTCAGGCTCTGGGCTGATGGCTCAGAGCCTGGAGCCTGTTTCCGATTCTGTGTCTCCCTCTCTCTCTGCCCCTCCCCCGTTCATGCTCTGTCTCTCTCTGTCCCAAAAATAAATAAAACGTTGAAAAAAAATTTT
The DNA here is from genome assembly GCF_014898765.1 of Herpailurus yagouaroundi. Classification (NCBI taxonomy): domain Eukaryota; kingdom Metazoa; phylum Chordata; class Mammalia; order Carnivora; family Felidae; genus Herpailurus; species Herpailurus yagouaroundi. Next base: position 1,015,943 of record NW_024412388.1, on the reverse strand, counting down.
AAAGAACAGAAGCCTCCCTCCTAAGAACTGTCTCTGGCAAGGGTATCCGTAGGGGAAGCAGGGGGTAACTAAGTGCTCCTGACTCATCCCAGACGGGGAATGACCAGGAAGGAAAGTCAGGAAGTCTGGGCGCCATTTCTCAGGTACTCTGGGAAAGCTGTGGTCCCAGCAAGGCAGAGCTGTCCTGAGGTTCTGTGGACGGAGGCTGCAAACTGGAGTCTGTGTGACTTCTCCTCACTCACTGGAATCATCTGATGCCCCACCGACCGCCCAGAGCCGGCCACACACAGGGCCGAGCCGAAAATCTCAGTCCAAAGCCAGGGTGGAACACAAAAGGGCAGCAGCAGGTTTCCCGGGACAGAAGGAGTAAATCGTGACCCTGGGATTTATACTGACAAATATGTTGGTCTCAGCCCCATTCCTGGCACAGAGTTCCCAACACCCCTGGAGCTCCCTACCTCACAGAAAATGCATTTTTTTATGTTAATGAGACAACTTTTGAGAAGCCCAGGCCACCTAACGATGGAGGTGATTACCAACCCCTGCTTATTATAGAGCGTCAGAACTCAGCCTCACCCCCTGACCTCCGGGGAGGGGAGAGGGGCCGGGGTTGGGCCCATTTTCCAATGGCCAAGGCCTCATCAGTCACGCCCCTGTTACGAAGTCTCCACACAAACCCAAAAGGACCACGTCTGGAGAGCTTCTGGTTGGTGACACGGGGAGCTGGCCTGGACGGAGCACGGACACCCCACCCCCTTCCCCCAGCCCTGGCCCCGTGCACCTCCTCCATCCGGCTGTTCCTGAGTGATCTCCTTTTATCACAAACCAGGAATCCAGGAAGCAAAATATTTCCCTGAGGCCTGTGAGCCGCTTTAGCAAATTAACTGAACCCAAGGAAAGGGTCGTGGGAACCCCCGATTTACAGCTGGTTGGTCAGAAGCACACGCAGGTGGCCGGCCACCTAGATGCGTGAATGGTATCTGAGCCCTTCCCTTTGGGGTCTGACACTAGCTCCAGGCAGAGGGGGGTCAGAATGCAGCGAACTGTAGGACACCTGGTCAGGGTCCCCCAAGACTTGGAGAACTGCTCGGTGGTGTGGAAACAGTACAACAGACAAATCAAGGGAGGGTCTGATGCAAATAAAATCGGACAAAAGGTGCAGCTCAAGACCCGTAAGCCCTGGGCCCACTCCGCTGTCTGGACAGAGAGGGGGCACTGGGGAGACTGAGCCCGCAGCAGGTGTTGCCACATCTGCGCCCCAAAGAGCCTCTGGGGGATTCATAAAGGACGTGCCCCAGCAAGACTGAGCCATGACAGGCCAGCAGCCTGTTTTCTGCAGGCAGGTTCTGGGCCGGCGCCCACCCACTCCTCACTGCCCCCCAACAGACTAACTTCGCCATACTGCATACCCCGTCCCCCAAAGCCAGAGGCCCCGTGCCCCACGAGGGCAGTGCCAACATCCTGCTGCTTCCTGAGGTGCCAATTTCCCAGTGACGGGGACGCCTGTCCTGTGACAGGAGACAGGAGAAAACGCAACGTTTGAACCTTAGGAGTGAGGGGAGAACAAGTCACTAGCAAATTCGGCAAGAGTCTATCAATCTACCTCTGACCCTGGACCGCCCAGCCATAAACACGCCCGAAACGGTTCAAAGGGCAAGAACAGTCCAGGGTGATTCCTCCACGTGGACCCCGGGAGACAATAAAAAGCTAGCGACCCCACCCGCCAGGGACCAGCTCTCCCTCCTTTTCTCAAAGCCGAAGAGCCTGGGGGCTCCCTTGTGGGGGTGGGGATGGCCTGTGCCACCCTGGACCGATGCGGAAAGAGCCACCACTGATTGGTGTCGTGGAAAGCTTCCTGTGTGTGCCAGGAGTGATCATTATCCAAACTGGACGGAAGAGGATTCTGAGGTCAGAGAGGTCCCCTGACCCAGGCTCACACCAGCCTGCGGCCTGGGCTCACACAGACCTGGCCAATGACACCTCATCCCCCAGTTCCCCGTCGCTGAGAGAACCATGCAGTGAACGCTGCACCCTCACGTCTGCCACTGAGCAGTGGCTCCTGTCAGCTGCACACGCTCGCTCTCTGTCCACCTAATGCTCTGGAGATCCCTTCTGCGCGAAACTCCAGAACCTCCGTGGGACTCCATCCTGAAGCCCTGATGAACGTCACCCTAGGTGTCCGCAGACCACTCCCTCGCTTACGGTGAGGTTAGACAGGTTAGCATTCCCAAGCCTGTCTGGTTCCTATTTAAATTTCCATAACTGCCCCAGAAACGAGCTAATGAACTTATAAAAAAAAATGGGAAACGCTAACGAGCCATCTTATTTACTCACCTCAGAATCATCTTTAATGTTGTCATGTTTCCGGCTTGAAGAAATATAAGCAACTAGTGAAGAGAGAAAGAAAAAACAGGGCATTCTAGGCATTGTCAGGAATGGAGCCTGACACACAGGGGAACCCAGGGCCCCTCGATCCTCTGGAGACACCGGTGGCCCAGGCCAAGTCTGCAGCATTCAGGGCGAAATCACGGAGTGGCCACAGCTGACCGCACAGTCATAAGAAAATGCAGCTTCCTGGTCCCACCCAGACCTGCTGACTCTCCACCTCTGTGGGTGGAGCCTGGGAACCTGCATTTGTGACACATGTTCTCAGCGATTCGTGTGGAAGCAACTCTTCAAGAAGACTGTGGTATTTAGCTTTCCAGACACTGTTCTTAGAGTGTGCAGATGGATAGGTGGGCAGGCGGGCAGAAGAGGGGATGGTGGAGGGATGGATGGTGGAGGGATAGATGGATGGATGGGTGGGTGGGTGGATGGGTGGATGGATGGACGGACGGACAGAAGGAAGGAAGGAAGGAAGGAAGGAAGGAAGGAAGGAAGGATAGATAGGTGGGTGGATTGATGGATAGTTGGATGGATAGAAGGATGGGTGGATGATTGTATAAGGGGATGGATGGGTAGGGGGGTGGGGGGATGGATGGATGGATGGACGGAAGGATGGACAGAAGGATGGATGGACGGATGGATGGATGGACGGATGGATAAGTGGATGGATAGGTAGGGGGGGTGGATGGATGGATGGTGAGTGGATAGATGAGTGGACAGGTAGACAGATGAA